>NW_022882925.1:8741166-8835457 GCF_011952255.1 Bombus vosnesenskii
ATAATGAAGGAGAAAAGCAAATTGGAAAAAGGGGTATACATAGATGACGATCTGACAAGAAAAGAAAGGGAGGTACAGCAACAAATAAGAAGGATAGCCAGAGCAAGAAGGTAAAGGACGAATATGTAAGGATAGGATATAGGAAACTAAAAATAGAAAACAGATGGTGCAGATGTAACGAAAATGAAGAGAGGCTGAAGGAAGAAAGAAAGAGAGAGGAAGAAAAATGAAAAGAGGGGTAAAGGGAAGGGTTACAAAGGGGATGAAAATGTGCCTCTGGAATGTAGCAAGGTTAATAAGTAAGGATAAGAAGGTGTGGGAATATTTGAAGACATTCAACGTGATCGGACTCACGGAAACGTGGATAGAGGAAGACAATTGGGAAAAACTAAAATATAGACTACCTAAAGAATTCAACTGGAAATGCAGGGCAGCAATGAGATTAAGGAAAAAAGGAAGAGCAAAGGGAGGAGTAATAACGGGTATAAATAAGGAACTGAGAGAAATAGAATACAAAGAAATAAGTGATAATATAGTGGAAAGAAAAATAGTATACAATGATAACACGCAGAGGGTAACGGTGGTTTATAATCAAGACACAAAAGGGACATGAAAAGAAATAGAGGAAAGAGTAGACGGAAGAGAAGTGGAAGTGATGATCATCGGCGGAGACTGGAACGCAAGAACAGGAGAAAAGGGAGGGCCGATAAACGAGGACCTAGGGAAAGAAAAAAACAGGCGATCAAAAGACAAGACAATAAACACGGAAGGAAGAACTCTGCTAAAGTACCTGGAAGAGAGAGGCTGGATGATAATCAATGGAAAGGATAAAGAAGGGGAGGAGTGGACATATATTAGGGAGAGAGGAAACTCAGTAATAGATTATGTGATTGGCAGTCAGGAGACGACAGAAGAAATAATCAGCATGAAAGTAGGAAAAAGAACAGAGTCGAACCACGTGTCGTTAAAAATAGAAATAGGAAGCCGAAATTACAAAAAAACTGAAGAAAAGAAAGAAGAAGAGAAGGAGAAAAGGGAATGGACAAACGAAAGTGTGGAAAAATACCTGGAGGAATGTAAAGACTAGATCTGCAAGGGAAGAACAGTAGAGGAAATGTAGACGGAAATAAAAAGAAGATAAACGAAGCAATGCCAAAGAAGAATGTGAAGATAAGTAAATGGGGCATGGGAGAGAAAGCGTGATACGACAAGGAGTGAAGAGAAAGGAAAAGAGAGATGAGAAGGAAGATGACAAAGTTTATGAAAGGAAAATGCAGCAGAGAAGCGCTCATAGAGGAAAAAAGGCATTCAAACAGTGGTGCAAACAAAGAAAGGAAAGACACGAAGAAGAAGAAATGGAGAAAATAAAGAAGATCAAAACGGAACAAGAAGCGTGGAAATACATAAGTAAATATAGAAGAAGTAGAGAAGGTATAGATGAAGATATAAGCGAAGAAGAGTGAAATTTTAGAAGGAATAGAGCACAAAGGGGGCAGAAAAACGGAGGGGCATAGAGCGGAAGAGAAAATAATGGAGGAGGGAGAAGATAATATAGAGAAGGAAGAGGTGATGTACCAGCTAAGAAACTTGAAGGAAAAGAAAGCCATGGGGGAAGACGGGTTAGAAAATGAGGTATGGAACTATGCACCGAAGGAAGTGGGGGAGGCGTTATGGGAGTTGTTAAGGAAAATATGGAAAGTAGAGGAGATACCAGAAGATTGGAAAAAAGGAGTAATATGTCCAATATACAAGAAGGGGGACAAGAGACTAGTGAAGAGTTACAGAGGAGTAACATTAGTGGATACAACATACAAAATTTATGCAAGGATACTGGACGAACGGCTGAAGGCAGAGATTGAAAACAAACTGGAAGAGAGCCAATTCGGATTCAGAAAAGAAAGAGGAGTGACCGGAGCGGTATTTGTGATAAACCATATCATAGACAAACAGTTGAGTAAAGAAAAAGTGAAATTGTATGCCTGCTTTGCGGACTTAAGAGCGGCGTTCGACAGGCTAAACAGAGAGAAACTGGAAGAGAAAATGAGGAAAATGGGGATTAGCGAAAAACTAACCCGAAGGATTAAAGAGATATACGTAGAAACAGAGAATGTAGCGAGAGTCAAGAACCACAACACAAGAGAATTTTGGACAGTGAGGGGAGTCAGACAAGGGTGTCCGTTGAGCCCGACGTTATTCAACATCTACGTGGGAGGACTGGAAGAAGAACTAAGGAAAGGACAAGCTGGGGACATAGTGGTTGGAGTAAGAAAGGTATGGTCATTGACATATGCAGACGATATTGTGCTGATGGTGGATAGAGAAGAGGAGCTAAAGGAAATGTTAAAGGGATTCAAAAAATTTTTAAAGGAAGCCGAATTAGAACTAAGCGCGGAAAGGACCAAGATAGTTTTCGAAAAAAAAAGGAACAAAAGGAGACAAAGAAAGTGAAAATGGGGAGAGCAAGAATTAGAAGAAGCGGACGAGATAAGATACCTAGGGTACATACTACAGAAAAACAGCAGCGATGAGAAACACATACAAGACAGGAAAACGGGAGTAGCAATAGCAATGAAGAAAACGTAGATCGTGGGAGAAAGAATATTCAAACAGCACTACAAGAGGAGAATGAAGATGTTTGGAGCACTAGTAGAGAGCGTGGCGCTGTTTGGAGCAGAGGTATAGGGCTGGAACATGGAAGAAAGACTGGATAGAATACAAAGAAGATATGTGAAATGGATATTAGGTTTAGATATGACAACACCAAATTATATATTGATAGAAGAATGCAAACTAATAGAATAGAAAAACTTTTAATAGAAATATTATTTTGTTAAACGACCAACCACGCTCTATCGTCACGCAGAATCTTATTTAATTATAAAATCTAAGGAGTTTTTCTTATAAGACGGATGCGTTTGGCACAAAACGTCGTTCAACGCGAAAATCTTCATCCTGTTACTCATGTATTATGTAATCCTGATTTCGACATCCAATCACCTGATCTGTCGAGACACACGTGCGAATTTCGGGCACACTCCTGTACGAATTCGATTCTACGGACGTGTGTGGATTCGTAGTGGCACGGAGAAATTGCGGCGACACGTGTTCTTGCTGATTGCGATTCCGTTCGATTGGATTGTGATCGTAGATGGAATCCTGCATATCGTAATGTGGCCTCTAATCAAAATTCTCGTGTCAGTCGTTGTCATTTGTCTTGGACGATTATTAGCCGTAATTCAAATAAAGTTTTATAAATGTAATGGTTTGATATCGTAGGCTCGATATTATTCTATGTAAATTTCATTGTCAATGACGTCATATGACCTTCACTGTCGATATTGCATACATGAATATCTATGTAACTTACGTTGTACACTTTAATAGATGATTCGTGTCTAATTAACATGCGCATTATGGCACAATATTGCACAGTGTACTCGTACTGTTATTCAGTGTTTAGCAATCTAGTTAATTTAATTATGCTTTTCCTTCTCATGACGATATGGATTACAACATGTAATAGATAACAAGTCATGAAAGGCGATAGAGAATAGAGGAAACTTAGAAAGATAAAAGACGCAAGGAGCAGCTTATACTCCATAATTGCAGTTCCAAAGTCGTCCTCGATATTCGCCGGCGATGACTTTTTCCATGATCTTCCGTTCACGCAATTCTCGATCTTTTCCCAAGCCTCCCTTCCGATTCCGTATACGTTTCTATAAAGTTTCTTCCGAAGTGATGCAAGCGAAACGGACGTTTTGCGCGTGCACACATTTACCGACGTCGCGTCGCCTTGCGAGTCTTTCGTTACTCGAAATCCAACTTTCACAAGAGTGTGTGGTCAGAAAGTATAATATTCGCGTTCCGAAACTTCCAAAGCTGTCAGAATTGTCGAATTTATACGGCTTGTTTTCATAATTTCCGGTTCGACGGGGTTGATCATGCATTTCCTTGCTAACAACTTCGAGAAAGGGTTTGATTTCTCTTTTAGTCTTCGTTCTGCAATTCGACGAGATTTCGCAGAGATCGCTTCTTCGTATGAATTTTATCATGGTCAACCGCATCGCAATTCTCGATTAAAATTCAATTCCAATTTGTTTAGACTTATCTATGACACGGGGTATATTTACATAGATACATGGATGAAAAGTATTCTCCGTAGAGTAGGATTTCTCAAATTTTATTTTTCATTTACCACTCACATATCTGTAGGTACGAACAGTGACGTACCACCAATTAAAATTAAGATGAATATTTCAGTGTAACATACTTATGCTACTCTTCAACAATATTAGAACATAAAAAAAGGAAGAGACGATATAATCTTAACTGATTTATTACACGCAAAAAGTACTCGAAAAATTAAAAAAGATTGCACAAATCTTAAATCACATTAAAACACCTGCTAATTAATGAGATGGATGCTGCTCTAAGTTAGACACAAGCAATGCGATGTCGGGTTCAGTAGAATATAGTTTTAAGATTCGGCTCGAGGTTACTACGAAATTCATTTTTCATTGACACCATGGCAGAAAACCCATTTTGGCATGAACAAGTAGTAGAGAATGAAAGTAAAAATTTCAGCAATTTTTCGGATAACGATGGATATTTAGTTGTTGCGTCGAGATATACGCATTTCATACGCTCATAGGAAATTTTGCATTTACTAACATGGTCATATATAGGATGCGTGACAATCGTAGCTCGCGTAAGCTGGGTGAAATTGAGCAAATGCGAGTTGTAACAAAAACAAACGGCATTAGTTTGGTCATAATCTTTTCACATTTGCGTAACAAAATTTTCGTTTGGCCAAATTTAAAAAAGTGGTATAAGTGGTATGATGTCACCTTCAAATTCAAATTTTTACGAAATCTGGACTGCATTCGTTTGTCCGCGATTTGTCCACATTTGGACAATCAAAATTTTCGTTTGTCCACCCTTCTAAACGGAGTTGTCATTTTCTTTAAATTTTTATTTGGTGATAATTTTTTTTGGAGAGTGGACACACATACCCCATTAATAATCAATGAAAAGGTTCATGGGACGCTGATTACGATTTTTTTTAAATTTCCATTTGGTGATGACATCTTTTTGAAGGGTGGACAAATGAATATTTTCGTTTCGTTCGGACAAACGTAAAAAAATCATGGACAAACGAATGCCGTTTGGTTTTCGTAAAAACTCGCATTTAAGGTTGTCAACTTCACTCACCTGCTTGCCTATTATCGAGAAGGGTTTTGCATTCCACCAGTGGTGCGCGTACCATTAGTTTGAGAATCCCTGCCTAGATCGTAGAACGTAGAGTAAAAGAGATGCGAGATTGGAGAGAAGTTTTTCCTATTATGTTATTTCAGAAGATATTGAAGTTGACGCGAGGCTTTGCATTTTTTAGTCTTTATAGGCTCTCGTTATTTTACATATTAAATTATATTTTGCAAAATTTGCGAAACTGATTCCATCTTAAATCTTCTCGATTAAGAGTTCTCTAATGCTTGATTACCTAATTATTTATATTTTCTAGGCATTATGTGTACTATGATTAATTTATCAACTCGAATGAAAATTATCAAGGAAAATTTTAAACTACCAAATTTCTATCTGAAAACTATGCAAGTGTGAAATTGAGTTATTTACGATTCGTTAATTCTGAGAAACGAATGAAATTTCGCCGCTCTGAGGAAGATTTCCATTCGTTTAATTCACGGACGGGAAAAACGCGGGAAACTCGGCGAAAAGACGAGAAGAAAGAAGTGTACGTGCAGCCGATGCACGTCGATGCATAATAAGACGGCATGTTATAGGGTAAAGAGCTGGTTCATCCGATGGAAGCTCGTAGATTTGCACTTTCGTGTTTGATGAACTTTTTTGTTCCGCGGTAGAAAAACTGGCCGCAGAAATAATCTCTCCTTTTTATGCGCGATATCACGCCTCTGTTTCATGCGATACTCATTTCATTATTTACATGATAAGAAAAGTTGAAATTACTTAGCTCATGACTCTGTTATCTTAGTATTAGCTGCGTGGAACAGAAAGAAGACTACGTCTTTTTGGTCGTTTCCTCTTGTTCGTATAATAGTTAAACGCTAATAAGTGAATTTGATTTGCCTAATACGGCTAATCCGCCTATCATACGTACTACTTCGCGAATACGGTTTCCGTTCGACAGGATTCAAAAAATGGCCGGAGCTCTCGTACCAATATCCTACTTTTAGCAAATGGCTCTGATAGCACTGAAATCTTCCACTCGCTTTACCTCGCTAAAATCCGGATCTCTTAAATTTAATTTAGTAGAATAACAAGATTAAGACGATGAAATTCAATTTAATTAAGTATAACTCCCCGAATGAACAAATAAATCTTGTATTTACTTGTCTTTTTAACTGGTTCGCGCGTTTCACCATGTTTAAACAGCATCGAAATTTATGACAACAAAGGGTGATCGCGTGCATGAATGTAAAAAACGCCAATATACCGTGACGTGAAATTTCCACACGGCATACCCTCGTATCCAGCATGAAAACAACACGAAAATTAGTCCATAGAGACTAATTTTATGGTTAGCGCAGGGCGTACGCACGCGAGGAGGCATATAGTGTTTAATACCACGTCTGTTGGGACCCAATGCACACGTGCAGCTGCGGTGACGTTTACAGAGAAATATTGCAGTTCCATGTGGTTATACGATTTTTTAATTAACCCTTTGCGGTCCATTAAAAACAGCCAGGCACTAGTTTACGTGTTCGGCCACATTTTATCACCTCGCGGCCAAAATACTTGGTGGCGCACCTGTCTAGTTGTTCCAACATGGAAAATGAGATTTTTGTAAATAGGTTGGCGTTATGTCGCGTGAAAATGCGTTTTCCACCAGGGGGTATTTTGAGGATGAAAATTACACATGGAGATTGCGTGTGATGCGTGTAAGTTTAATTAGATTCAAGTTTCGCAATGTTTGTTCCCGACAGTTTAAATGGGTTAGATATTTGGAAAAGCAAATTTCAAATTTTAATCGTCAACTGGTATCGTATGTATCATATGTGACTCCTGAAGTTTCACTTAGATTCGAGTTTAATTGCCTTCCCATTCCCAATGGAACTGAATTTATGTAATAACTAAGTAAATATTGATCTCTTACGCCAAAGAAATATAAATTACGACTTTATCGCAGACACTTATGTAAATTTTTGATCACGTAAGACGTAAGAAGAGATACATGTCTTCCTATGTTTCGGTATATTCGTAGCAACGAGTAAGGACATTTATTGCTAGTGACTCAGAATATCGTTCGAACGTGGTAAACTCTCCCAACACGCTTTCGTCATTAAGTAATTCATACTCTTTAGAAAAGTTGTTTAGCCTTTTAACTCACGGAAGGAAAATATACAATACTAAATGGAACAAGTGGGGAAAAGTTTCGTTGCAATTATTTAGAGTTCTTTATCGTGCCTATCATCAGAAGATAACTTTCTACCAGTAAAAATTTGGAGGAACAATTATTTAAATTTATGTCTAAATATTACTATGTCTAAATTTATAATATCCGTGAATTATAAATTTTCCGTTACTAAACTTCGCGCAAATCTCCATAGCGTTCTGGTAAAAAACTGTAATGGAAGGAGGAAAGACAAACTTCGAGTAGGAAAGTCGAGGATCGAGCTTTCGAAAGACGTGATTGACGTCGAAGGGAAAACAGAGTCAGCGCTCTCTTGTTTTAAGGAAACTAGAAAATGAGCGTCGTGCTTACAGTGGAACGACTCTTCACGTTGAGAGCCGTGCTTAAGTAGCAGCTTTCGTGCGTTAAACAATGGATCAAGCCGATTGATCGAGCGAATTGCTTTCGACGTAAGACAATATCGTTAAACAAAACTTGGGCATGTATTTAGCTGGCAAATATTTACTGGTCCAAATCCCACAAGGTCCTCCAATTTCACTTTATACGGAATTCTTCTCAATTTTTTATTTTCCTTGGTTCTGCAAACTGTAAACTTCTCCAATCACAATTTTCATGGTTCGCAACAGGAAAATATTATATACGTTTTCTTACTACTGATAAAGTAAAGAAAATGGAATTCAAAAAAGTTAGCAGTAAAGTACAACATAGTCCTAGAAAATAACAGATGATGTATCTACTAAATATACGGAACATGAACTATGTTTCATCAAACTCGATAAGGAGGACTCGACCCAAGTCATTCCCATTAATTCCAATAAATGTTCATGTCCTTGAAATTCCTTCTTCTTAATATGTATAATTCTGTATCGAGTATTTGAAAGAATCTACCGATATACCTCGATGGGAGAGCTCGTTGCATTCTTCCCTAGAAGGAAAACGCGTCCACCGAGGCTCAAGACAGAAACGTTCGAATTGGTTCACCCTGCTTCGAATTATCCATTTAAAATAAGTATTCATGGAAAGAGCCGTTCTACTTTTCTTCAGACTTTAAAGGCCTTCTGTGAATACATTATTTCGTTTAAAGACACGCTTGATGCGGCAGAAACATATTCGTTCAGACCAATCATCGTGTCAAACGATTCCTGCCGCTTTTGAAGTCAGAAAGGAGGGGGGGGGGGAAGAAGGGATATAGATTACTAGACGAGAAATAGATTTAAAATGTGCAGAGACACGGTAAGGAAGAATCAAACAGGGAAAAGAAGATACTGCGCCGGGTGAGGTTTCCACGTGCAACGAAAACCTTCGGGCTATATATTGGAATGCAGCCTCTAAGCGTCTTGCAAACATTTTTCCCGCCGTGATAGATTCATATCCGGTGAAGTATTTAAACTTGTCAGGTACCTACATCGCTCGCGTACGTATACACAGATACACACTACTGTGTCAGATTCACCGCGGATAGAACGTACTCGTGCACACGCGAGAATTGCGCGCAGGAAATCGATCGTTCGGTTGGCCGACATGTGGCCACAAAAAATGTGAGAAGAAGAAAAATACATAGGTATACGAAAAAGAATAGAAAAGAAATAAAAATTGGGAAATTTGATGACGTGACAGGTTCCATTATAAAACAGTTGAACGTATCGTAAATTACTTTAAATCGTTGGTCTTTCCGCACGGAAATTGTGAAACATTCTATCGCGAATATTTTGTTTAGAAATAAGTTTTACGGGAAGTAATTATTCCACTACTGTTCATTTTTTGGCGAAATCTTGTTTTTCGGTTAAACTAGCGTCCTCCGCAAGATCGTTTTACAGAATAGGAAGCGGTCATTTTGTCGATAGGATTTCGTGAGATACACCGTTGTAAAATGGCGTGCTCGCGAGCATATCTACATTTTACGCGGAACGATCGTCTAAATTAAAAATATCTACTCATCTCGTCATGTTTCTGATTGGAAGATAATGTTTTTGGTAAATTTTGACGCGGACAGTTTTTTTTATCGCGAATATTTTCCAAATGTACCTGTATTGCCCCGTATAGTATCAGCAACGATTTGAATTGCGTTGTTTTTTCTTTTTCTGATTAAATAGGATTAAATCTTTACTTGCTTTTTAATGGAACGAGTTGTCTTAATTAAAAATAAATATAATATTTTACAGTATCTTCTAATAAAAGAATCGCCACGCAGAATCTGTCGCATTTTATATTCCACAGACCTTTAGTTTGACATATTTTATCAACGTATTATTTAGTCTGTGAATTACATTTCTCTAGAAGGATATAGAGTACAGATACCTTACCACACATTTACAATTCATTCGATAATGTTAAACGAGATCACATGTTCTCTCACATGCGTTCGAATCCTAAACCGTGTGTGCATGGAGTGTAGTATATACGTCTCTCGCATGAATAGGTATCCAATAACTAATGCGAGAATGTGGTCATACCACGTGCAGCATTATTACATTGCATTTTCTATCAATGCCTGCTAGCAAAGTTAATCTCTTTAGTACGTTTCGGGTTTATATCAGTAAGCTTTAGTTTATATCAGAATCAATAAATCAGCCTTTGATTACACATTACCTACATCTTCGATCATATCCTTCAACTTCTTTTTATTTTATATTTTTTATTATGGTTATTGAAAGCCATGTCACTGATATCATTACACGAAAATAATTAGCATTAATTTACCACAATCACAAATACAAATAGATATTCTGATAATAATTGATATTACATTCCATTTGTTATGTCGTTTTGTGGTCTCTATACTAATAACCACAGGTAAATCAAACTTTTAGGAAATACATTTCACAGACTTTTCGTAGCAGTGAAACATATGCGTATAATTTCCGAAGCAGATTAACGCGAGTCATAAGGTTAATTATACACGTATAAAATATTTATCAAGCGACACCTGACGAATATATATATATATATATATATATATATATATATATATATATATATATATGTATGTATAAGACATCCAAACATACATTACGTTTAATATTTCAGTTTGCAAAGCAGACACATCCGAACCCTGTCGACAATATTTCCTTTCGCGGTAATACATTTTTCGGCTGTACTTTTTACATTTACAAAGTTTCGAGCTCAAGCCGACCAAGCTAATTGCAAAAAATATGCAATAAAATCAGAGATGCTCGATAACTTTTTCGCGAATGTTTAGACGTACGATGGATAAAACGAGAAACAAGAAAAAGCGTGTAATGTCGTAAATGTAATATGCCCGAAAATGTAAAATCCGGCGGCATTTGGATGAAAAATATTGAAAGCACATGTATTTACATGCATGAATTTTATTCCTCTCGGTGGTTATGTGTCATCATGTACTTTTATTTCAAATTCGTATTTCAAAGTCGTATTTCAAACTCTCTCGTATCGTTAGTACTGCAATACATTTTTTTCAACTGTTTCTACCCCATTCCCCTTAATTTTCTGAGAAGCATTTCTTATCCTAAATCTTAAATTATATATATGATGCCAAAGAGGGTATAGTCTGTCTCCGCAAGAGTGAAGAAGCTGCGTTTTCGCCATTTTTTTTCTCTCTCTTTTTTTTTTTTTTGTTTGTTTGCTCGACTCCACCGAAGTCAAAAACTGTTTAAAAAAGCTTCAAAGACATTTCTAACTCGATTTCCGAATGAATAACCAGCCATTCGTACGATTGGATGGTTCTTGATTGATCACGTTCGAAATTGCCCCGTGCCTAAAACGAAACTCTAGACCTCTACTTCCTTTCATCTCTCCTCATTCCCCCCAATTTCTTGCCTTTGATTAAATAATCGCAGGCTACATGAAATGACGAGATAAATTCTTCGGACATTTCTATATTCCTATATGTCTGTGGTGATCGGAAGTGATAAAACTGATAGTCGGTTAATCATGGATTGTTATTTTTGAATCCTGGTTATAAAAGCTTGAATAGTTCTATATTTTCCAATCGCGCGGGTGAGTAGAGGAAAAAATAGTTATTCAATCTAAAACTTCGAACAGTTTTAAATAATACAAGTCGTATATGAATATAAATTTACTTTCGTTCGTGGATGAAATACTTTCTATGGAAGTCTGGTAAAATGTCGTTCTCCTGCACGTATGTAACTCGTATTCTGTTCTGAATATTTTATTAGAACGAAGCACACGAATAGAGTGATATCATGGTTCGATATTCACGTATTCATGACGTTATGTTTGTGCGTAAAAAGTCGAATAATGTTTCGTGTATCTTCGTCTTTTCTTTCTTTGATCTTGTGCTGCGGCAATGCATACATGCATTTTTTGTAGATGAAATGCTAAAATGTGATGTTATATATACATATATATATCGTAGGAAACATTTCCTTCAAAAAGATCACATTTTCAGTTATAAGTAGATACATCTTTGTGACTGTTAATCAAGCAAACCTTCGAACGCATCGTAAATTCCAGGCAATAATCGTTCGGTTTGCTCGAATAGCATCGATAATACCCGCGATCCATCGATTTTCGTCGTTTCCCCCTAAATAATCCGTTGTACGCGGGTATAAATCAATATAATTTCATGAATATTCCACCATGGACGTGTGTCCAGCGTGTTATAATTTCCAATCCACGTCAGGTCGTATTAGTGTAAACACGTATGCCTCCATTTCATCGGCAAATCCTTCCGCATCCTAGCCCGAAAGCTGAATTACATTACAGCCGATTCGAGCTCCAAGTTCCTTGTTCATCGATTCTAAATCCTGGCAGCTGTCACAGCCGAACAATTCGTCGCGAATCGTCTATTTTTGTTACGTGTTCCATTGATCGGTATCCATTTCATTTCGTTTCGATGAGACTTCGATAGAAACAACGCGACGTTATGATTAACTCTTGGTGAATGGATCGCAAACAAGAACGATTGGCTATTTTCTGGACATTATATGAAATTTCAGTCTTCAGAGTATAAAACAAGAGGTTATATAGTTACCAATTTCATCCAAAGTTGTAACAATTGTTTGTTACACTCGTAACATTTCTATTCACTAACATCGTTAGTTGATAATTTATTCTTCAAAAGCGCTCTAATACGCTTATTATTATACTGCTTTGTTATATGGTGTATAATATAACCTCTAGTTCGTGTACTCGATTATCCGAAAGTTTCGAAATTCAATTTTCAACTTGCAACGTGATTGTAACGAGGAGAATATATTTTTGACAACATACGATAAGTTTGAGTACGCATTCTAAATATTGGAGCAAAACTTTTTAATTGTCACGAAAATGATTTTTTAATATCGTTTGACACGATGTTTTCTTTTCTCGTTGGTAGGGAAAATCGAGATTCGATCACGTGAGGAAAATCAATTGTTTGATGCTAGCAAAAAGTGAATATATACATATGTATAGACGGTAGATAAAGACCATATCTGTTTCTTGATTAAAGTTCTTCGAGCTTACTCTTGTCTCTTTGGGGTCTGTCTCGCAATTACGACGAGCTATCATTTTGCACCCCCTAGTCGTGGCTAACGGTGCATCAGGATGATAGCATGCACTTACGTCAAACACAGTGGTTGTACTCGTTTAACCCTGTGTCGTGCAAAATGGGTTCTCTGCCTTCTTTCACTCCTCCAGCGCAGATATAATTTACATCCTGTAATATTTCAAGCGACATCCTAGATTGTCTGGACTCTTTTAATCTGCTAATGTTATACTATAGGCTGTAGGTATAATTACGAGGATGGCGGGTGCAGATGGTGAATTAAAGGAGCAATAGCGTGAAAGGTGTTGAAGTAACTACTTTAAGAAAAACTCTACATCTTTATTTATGTATATCCGTGACCTGGAGACCGCTATTACGCAGAAATATTCTAAATAAGGAGAGATCCATATTATTGTACCCTTCAATATACATTATGTTTTGGGTTGCAAAGTCTAGGAAGAAAGGAACTAATAAACAGATTTCTATTTATGTTCCTTATAGCCTTTAGCTAAAGCTATAAGGTTAACTTTTTTAATAAAGTCCTTTTGCTATAAATACCAGGTAAATATGAAACATGCATGTAAATATGAAACCGGAATTTTTGTATAGAAAATACACGTTTATTGTATGAAAATGATTAAAAATATTTTATTCGAAGTATTGCCCATCGCTAGCTATACATTTTTCTCGCCTGTCTGGCAATTGGTGGATGCCACGCCAAAAAAACTGTCGCTCTTTTGAGGCAAACCAGTCATCGAGCCACTTTCGTACATTTTCGTAAGTGAAGTGCTGGTCAGAAAGTGCGTGTCCCATCGATGCAAATAAATAGTAATCGGACGGAGCCAAGCCTGGTGAGTAAGCCGCGTGCGAAAGTATTTCCCAACTGAACGCTTCAATCCTTTCCTTGACCGGTTTTGCCGTATGTGATAGTGCATTATCATGAAGAAAAATTACTTTGTGTTGCCTTTTTTGATATTCTGGTCGTTTTTCACGCAAAGCTTGATTCAAATCGATCATTTGTTGTCGGTAGTGCTCAGTATTAACGGTTTCGCCAGGTTTTAACAGCTCATAATAGATCACAACCTTCTGATCCCACCAAACACAGAGCATTGTCTTCCGTCCATAGCGATTTGGTCTTGTAGTCGATGTCGGTGGTTCGCCTGGAGCTACCCATGATCTTTTACGCTTAGGATTCTCAAAATATATCCACTTTTCATCGCCAGTCACAATTCGGTGGAGAAATGACTTTCTTTTGCATCTGGCGAGCAGTATTTCGCAAGTGGTTTTTCAGTTTTCCTGCTGTCTTTCATTCGGTTCATGTGGAACCCATTTTCCCACCTTCTGGATCTTTCCCATGGCTTTCAAACGTATGGAGACGGCTTCTCATGTCATGTTTAATTGATCAGCGAGTTGTTGTTGCGTTTGAGCGTCATCCTCATCCAACGATGCTTGCAATTCGCTGTCTTGAAACTTTTTCGGTGATCTTCCACGTTCTTCGTCCCTCACGTCAAAATTGCCACTTCTGAATTTTTTAAACCACTCAAAGCACTGTGATTTACCAAGAGCATGCTCACCGTAAGCTTCGACAAGCATTCGATGCGATTCTGCAGCAGTTTTCTTCAAATGGTAACAGAAAATCAATGCTGTCCGCAAATCGTAGTTTCCAGGCACAAAATTTGGCATGTTCAACGTTATTACAAACTATGCTGTTGTATGAAACTTGTATTGTTCTGAGTCGAAAATGTTTGTGAGATGTCAACAAAGACTTTTGGCATCAATGACGCAGTTTAGTGATAACTACATTATCAGCTAGGGCCACTTATAGACAAATTCTGGTTTCATACTTACAGACCTGATATATGAATGTGCTCCCTATCAATTTCATTGTATTGTAACACTAAGAGAATAAGGATCTGGATCAGGATAATCTTATACATTATACTTATACTTACACTTATACCTTTATTTATTTCAATATATTTTTCTATTACAAATTCATCCACTCGTTCTTCTATCAGTCAATCTCAACAAAAGCGATGCTAGAAATAAAAAGTTAAGAATATCGAAGGATTAGACGATTAATTAGATTAATTAGAAAGTATATCCTTGACGATGTTCTTACAAGTCTGATCATAATACTTAATTATCAGGCTATTTTATAAGTAACATCGTTTATTAATTTGCACTTTGAATTCGTTTCGATATATGCAAAATAAGGAAAATGATAATTCGATCGTTTCGGTTTTCGTTAATAAATCGTTTGTCACTAAATATTTTTCCTCCATCACCGAGTCCAGTTTGCAGGAAAATAGATGCAGATTGGCGTTGTTCAGACGCGTTGATGCGATCCCTAAACAAATCGATTTAATAGTCGCTTCTATTTCATATGATAGAACGTTGTCACACATGGTGCTGACACGAGACTGAACATTTCGGGTCGCTCAGTTACAAGCGAAACGAGTTATGAATTCATCGACCGATACACATTGACCAGTGTTACGTCAACAGCACTGCTGGCGGAACACCTCGTCCCGTGAGAAATCGGCTTAAAAGCACGACAGTGAAACATGCCGTTCGAAATGACTGATCGTCGTACCGCTGTAATTGCAATTATCGACCGATTTGAATCTTCCCCATCCGATTTTATACGATTCTCTCGAAACGGTGTCGAGTATGATATTCCAATCTTTGACAAAGTTATTCGAGTTCCCTTTTAGTTTGGTCTGTGGTTAATTTCCGATCGTTCGGTCGGAGCGAATACACACGAGATTTTACACCCTATGACGATTCGCATCGATTAATCTTCCAACGATCGTCTTTCTACGGTTCCCATCTCCTTGTATCTCGTCGACCGATCATAATTCTTTTCGAGTTTATTTCATCGATGAAACATAATTTCGAATATCCCCTTAATCCGAATTCCGCTTTATCTGTAGCTTGGAATAACAGGCACACATAGTCTGTATCCTCGATGTTACCGGCTTTCATCGTCCAGTGTAAGTTGGTTTCGCGCCGAACAGCCGATTTTACAGCGTTAGCCGCCGTAATTCGGTCGCCACTCGAAAATGAACATGCCCCTTACCACGCTGTACGCAGCATTTACCTATTAATTTCGCGATTCCCGAAGTACGCTGCACGCTTAGTCGACGTATAACTTCATTTATGACGTAGGAATTCCTCGTTACATAGCATCTCGTTCCCGCGAATTTCGATCAGCCCGATAGTATTTTATTCTTGTTTTGAAAACGACGTATACAGCCCGCGTTGAAAAGCTTGGCGCGTTTGATTGGCCGTTTTTCATGGAACATTTCTCCCATTCAATTGGCCGACGTAGGCGAAAGAAGTGGTTCTAGTGCTCGAGGGAACTGTAACGACGCGAAATGAAGACCGATGCGGAATGTACACTGCAAGATTGTAGACTGTCCGGTGAGTTTGCCACGGTAAAATAGAGCCTCGTTCCTTTCGGTATGTTTCGCGAAAATAAATTTCATCCTCTACTCCGATATTCGCAATTTTTCACTTGTTAGATAACATTTTTTTATATCGAAATACGTCTTATTTACATCTACATTTATAAAATAGTTGCATGCACTGCGTATTTCTAGGATAAATAAAATTCTAAATAAAAGTTATCGTGTGCAAATTTTATATGATAATAAATTTCAATTCCGCTTTGGCTATTGAAAAGTTTCGAGCTACCTTCTCGAGTATTCTTTGTCAAAATAAAAAGGTTCAATTGATGATTAACTCGTGGTCGTGAATACCATTCAGGTTAAGAGGAAGAAACATTGGAAAAGATTGAATATTTAAGTTGATTGATAAAGGCTGGTCTATCCTCTGTGAAATAATAAGGTCAATGATAATGGCCATTGGTGTTAGCATCCCGAGGCTCCAACGATATAGGTCATTCTGCGTTTCCCATCTATCCAACTTCTCATGTATACATTTTAATATTGCATTTCGATGTCACGGTGCTATAAAAGGAGACCTTGACTTTTAATAAAACTTTGTCCATTTATCATCTATTTTTAAAAGACATATTTCTGGATCTAACAGATATTTTCTCTTGAAATCGTGATTCACTCCTGAGATCATCCAACAGAAAGCACGTAATTTTCTTCTTAGAATTTGTAACTGTCGTTTCTTATTCTGTCCTATATTTCCTATTTCACACATTATGTAATTCTCTTAGCTTAGGTATATCAGAAAGTTTCGAAATGCCAATATACGGGTTGCAGAAGACTTGATTCAAATTTTTCCGGCATTAAATCGTGTGCTTCCGCATGATGTCTCAATTTACCGCGACCAATTTACCGAAATGGCCAAGATTGTGCAAGGGCAAATCGGCGGTTTTGCAATTCATCCATTCGATTTCTCCTCGATCGTTCGAAAAGTCAAACAGCGCTAAATCGCAACCGGATGATTACGCGAACTTATAACCACAGGTTTTAGAAATTCAACAAAGAAATAATCGTGTTTATTGCCAACTCTAACTGGAAATTTCACTCGTTACCTAAGCGAAAATGGGTTTCTGACCGCAGAAACTATGACAAAGATCAACAAATCTGTGACACTTTTCATGGAATCTATTTAGCTCGATTGTTTTCTAGAAGAATTTAACGAACGTGATTGTAAAGTGACAGAACAACTGCAAATTTTTATGCAAATGTCTTTGTAACGGACGGAACTGCCTTTTCGATGTGCTTATGATTAATGTACCGATTTACGCAGAATTCACAGAAACGTTGGAACGAAGATAATGAATATAAAAGTATAGTATGTTACGTATCGTACATTTAGCATTGAAATATATATTTATTGCCATCTAAATCAATTTTAGTAATTTATAATTTTATATAACGTGATGTTAGATTAATTTCAAGGCCATGTATAACGTAATCTGCAATGGTAATTAAAGTGTCATCGCAGTAGCCCATCAATAGGAGACGAAATGAATAATTAACGCTGATTCGCGTTATCGTCTTCTCGTTGAACTTTAAACCGTGTCAGCATTTCTTAAACAGTACTATTCACAGTGTTTCAGATTAATCCGTCGAAAACTTTTCTCTTATCGATAAGACTCGACAGATGTTACAATTTTAAAGCACCAAGAAGAAGGAATTTTGTGATATTGGAAATTTGTTTTGTTCGATACATACGCGCATCTACCGTGTATTTAAGCTGCTAAAATATTGATATTTCAATTGTAATCTTTCTGTCAATCTTCAAAACCGTAGATAAAAGTACTTTCTTTGACTTGTAACTCGTCGTAACCATACACCAAATTCGACCGCTAATGTCTTGTAATCAGGAAAAGAAAAATATGTTAAAAATTCCATGAATAAATGTTTTTTTTAATCTGAAACTCGTCGAAATCAAATTCGATCGCTATCATCTTATAATCGATTCCGCAAGAGGGATATACGTTCTGGTAGGTCGTACGCGTCGACCAGAGTAATTAGTCGATGCAATCAGCTCCGGAGGCCTGTTTGAAACTTGCAGGCTCGTACATTATCAACGCGATAAGGACTTGTTGACCGGAAGAACGTGTGATATCGTTCAGGTGTTCCATTTTCCGGTCATTTTCTTCCGCAACTCTTTCCATCGTCATGTTTTCTAGCCACTGTTTTCCTTTTTGTCCTCTCTTTGTCCTTTTTATTGTTTGCTTCTACTCGTTCCCTTTCTTCTGTCCTTTTATCTTTCCTTCTCACGTCGACCAATATACTATCAGAGCGACAGGCATCGATCGTTAATCAAGGCAACACGGATACCGTGAAAAAAAAAAGAAATACCGATGAATTCACTTTTTAATGAACCATGACGGAGCGTCATCGTTCTCTAATAGCATTGCTTTAACGAGCCCAGAAGCTTGGAGAAACGAGCTTCATAATCGAATATGTTTTAATTGTCCTTGTTAACGGGTGTCGTTTCAGCCGATGCATTTTACCTGCCGTACCGTGTCTGTTATTTAACAGGTGTTTGACACAATTAACCGCTCGAATGAATTGTTACGAAAACGTCATTGTCATTTTCCTTTTTGTTTTTTGATTCACGTTTATTGAAGATCATTTGTCTTTGTCAATTGTAAAAATTACTTTACATATTATATATCGCATACATTACTTGCGTACATATAATAAAGAACCTTCACTTTCTAGTTTCTTTCCGTATATCTTCATAGACATATTTTAAATATTTATCGCACGGATCGAAACCATCAAATTTGTAGATACGATTTCGTCGTAGTTAAACGATCGATTGTAGCTCATTCCTGACAAGTGAAATGAAATGATTATATCTGTTCCAGTCCGGTTAAATCTCCCGTTTTTCTATCAAAGCGGCTATTTCACGGCTTTGATCGATGGCACAATGGCCGCCTTTGCGACGCTTTTTTTCACGAGAAAGAAAGGCGCATAATCGGCAACATTACGCAACGCAAAATCGTTGCCGGTTTTACTAAAATTCATGTTCTTTCTGTAGATGTTTACCGTCACAATTTAGAAAGAGGAAGACCTCGTACTGTCGCGTTATCGTGATAAATAAAACAAGGCACACTGTTAATGCTATGTAAATGGTTTTTAGTTAATATTTTAATATTTTTTTGTAGAACCGTGCAAGTTTTTACGCGGTCACTGTGGATAATGATAATGATTATTAAATGTGTAGAAGAAATGTTGCGTGAGTGCAGACGAAGATTAAATGTATATTTAATGATAAGTTTTTATCGTTAAAGTGAAAAACAATCGAACTTCTTTTATATACTCAGATATTCTTTATAACACGTACTGTCTTACTTTTTAAGAGCGTAGAATAATTATACTCAAACTTTCAGAAATATGATTAATTATCATTAAAATTTGCAATCTATAACGCGATTAGATAGTTCTCTTAATGTTAGTACTTGTGGCATAAAATTCAATTAATATTCTATGTCCATAACATGAAACAATAGTTCTTCTAGAATAACAACTTGATATCGATAATAAACGAATGGTGAAAGGATCATAAAATTTATTGAACTAGGTGGGATTCGTATATATCGGTATGATAGCTTAATGTCGCAATAAAAGACATGATAAACGACGCGATGCGATTCGTACCATGAAAGTTAATTTCTTTCTAGCCAAACCGATAAATATCGACTCATTTTCAGTGACAATTCGGTGTAATTTTTACTTTTTCACAGGAATACGAAATCATCTGAATACAACGATATGTATATACTCGTTGAAAATTTCGTTTCATATTCACGCGGCAGATCCGTGTGTTTTTGTAATTGGTGTTATTTCGTTGAAAGTTTCGAACGACATGCATATTAAAGATAGCACATTACGTTTCTGTTTGTGCAAAGCATGGAGTAGATTTGATTTTGCAAACTCTATTCTGCAATTCAACACACGCACTTTGCAGTCCGCATGACACATGCTGTGACACGTGCTTTCCGAGGTGCTTTATTATTGCTTGTAATTGGCAAATATTCTGGTTAAATAGATTTACGTGCGCTAATCTGAATATTTTCGATCGTTCGATATCAACCTCGGAGAAACTACTTTAAAGTAATTATGTCGAAAGTAATTTTATTAATAAAGTCTAAGAAATAACACTGTGTATAACAAATACTTTAAGCATCGAGACCATTTTATTGAGAAATGAAATTCTCTTGCACAGCATGAACGGGTTTCCTCGAATAAGTATACACCAGAAAGCAACGCCAATAGCAATCGTGTCAGTTAGCATCTTATTAAAGTTTAGAAGTGAATACAACGAAAAAAGGATTTGAAACAAGGTTGAACTCATCCATAGATTGCTTTCACAGTGCGCGACTAAAAGTCTCGACCTGATTTACCGTGAAATAACTTTTCCCTGGAGTAGTATCGTCACGATATTGATTCCATATGTTCGGCAAAAACGAAAAAAAGAAGGGAAAGAGAAAAAAGAAGGGAAAACGCAATTCTGTCGATCTTTGAGCACTTTGTAGCCTTTTGTTCTCTTTCACATTTAAAAATACAGGCATTCCGAAACTTTTCCGTTGACGTGATTAGTATTGACGTGTTTAGTCAAATCTTTATTGTTGTCGATATTCAACTGCGAAATGTCAGACAATTAAGATTTATAACACTTTCTTGACGTTTAACGAGGAAAAATAAACGTGGCTGCTGTGCCGCCTAATAATTTACAGAATACTTTTGGTACTTGATTACACGTAATTTTTTAATACTACATCCGTGTAATTTTCCCAATCGATTACACTTTGTATTTTTTTCATGTTAATGCAATTAATTCCCCGGCGTGTTTAGTATTTAAAAGCTGGATAATTTTTCAGTAACACAAGATTTTTTAATTCATTTCACCGCGATTGTTGCGTTTAAAATAGTGGCGAGTCTTCTTCGATTCGTAAAATGAAATTATTTTAACGAAACAGGAATCTAGCGTTTTACTGGAAATATATGTATAGCACCGCTGGGTTTGTTGTTTGATACGTGTGTGAGCTTTCTTTTGCATGAAAACTGGGAGCTGCTAAATTTCCGTTTCTATCGCTCTTTGATTCAAATTTAATTTCAAATTGAACTCGTCTTTACTAATGATACGAGTTATACGACAATATACATATATGAAACAAAGAAAGTACTCGTTTCCAATTTTTGTAATCAACGAAATTAAAACCAAGATATGTTTTTTATTATTTCAGTTTTTCGTTAAAAAATTCGTAAAGACGCGAAAACCATGAAGTACGTTGACGGTTTTCGCCTGCCCAGCGTTCTCCATCGATTCCGACCGGCCGCAAAATGTTCAAAGGCTCTGATCCCTGCTGTTAGAGCCACGTCAAACAAAAAATGGCTTTTTTCCCCTTTTAACCAGGGCGAAGTTATACGCGCTCGATCATTAGGTTTTAATAAAAACCAGCATCTTTCTGAAGTTCGCTGGGTAAAGATAGATTTTTCATGATGTCCATCGGCGGACAATCCACAGTCTGTGACATCGGTGACACGCTTGAAAACCCTTTTCGTAGTTGAAATTCACTGCCAGACTTTCGTCTGTGGTTTGTCAACCAACGCTCGTTAATCTTACGGGGCTTTTCTTTAGCCTTTTTGTACTTTGTAATAAATTCATCATTTTGTTCCTATGTCTGTTGCATAAATGATTCTTTCATCGATGTCCACTCCGACTATTTTCTTTTTTATAAATTTTATTTCTGGGAATAATGGTAAGACAAATGCATCGACTTATTTATACAACATAAAACCCTAAATGTATGGGACTTAAACCTCTCAACTGTCAAATTCTTTAATATCTTCCAATATTAATTTGAACAAACTACATCAATAAATGCAGTAGTTTCCAATCTTCCATGAAACTTTATAAAATTGAAATGGAAGCAAGGTATTTAGTTTATTAATGCATTATACCTACATTGTGTGAGACGCGAGACGATAACAATGATTTCTATGCTTTGTAATTAACGAACGCTGTTAAAACATAAAGGAATTGTTATTTTATTCAAACCGTGGTCTTTGTAAGCATCGCCTGTGTCTAATACTCGCGCAAACGGTGGACATTGTTATATCGCGTGGAAGTGTACCTTCCAGTTACTAATAGAATAGAATTGTATAAACTGTGAACAGTTTGCATTTTTATTATTGCATAAATGCATGGAATTTAAATAGGTTGAGCCTGCTACCAGAAATTCAATGTGTTTTCTCGCGTACTAGATCCGAGATTAGCCGAATTGGCAAACTGTGAAGACCCTAAAAATAAATTGAAAGACCAAGTTTGTGCGATTAATTTCTCTAATTACTTCGAAGTATCATTCGATGTTTCTGGTATTACCAATCTTGCAAAATCCAAATACAGTTTCCAATATCATTCTATCAAAATCGAACGGGATTTCAATTCTTTAAATTCTTTTGAAATGTTACATGGAAAAAGTTCAACATACTCTAAAAATACACGTGAACTGGGTTCGAGTAGCCTATTCCTATTTTTCAAAAACGAAACGAAAAGGAAGAAAAGCAACCAAAATGGGAATTATCCTCTCGATAAATATTTTCCGCGAAAATAGCCGGGATACCGCTTTTTACTCCACTGAAAGCTGCCGTTATTACAGAGATATTCTCTTTAGTACAAAACGAATTATTCTCGCAGATTTTGGATACACCAACGATCTTTTCCGCTGTTCAAAAGCCTCCCGACACAAACGATTCCGTTGTTGAATGACTCACTTATTTCCTCGTTTGCTAATTCAATTTCGAGTACGGGCTACGTGAATTTTCCTACTCTATGCATCATAATACCGCGCATTGTGCAACCGCAATTTGAGCAGAGGATTCGTGAACACAAAATTTAGGATCCATTTCAAACTCGGAAATTTTTCCCGGTAACTATCATTGTGCAAACCTTTCTACGGCAGAGTTGAGAACTCGCGATGCGAATTTAATTTAATTAAAAATATCACTAGTTGAAAGCCTGACACACATTGCGAAATCATTCTCTAACTTGCAATAAAACAAGAATAATTTATGGGGGCTTCCTGTAGGGTTGGCAAATTAGTTTGGAAATTAGGAAATTGAATTAGAAATTCGAATCTCTATCTTTTTATCTACTAAATCCTTTGTAGCACTGTATGACTTGAAAATTAATGTCCCTACCTTTCCTTTTTTTTTACTTGCCACTGCGCTATTAGGTATATCTTGCTGTCACAACCTTGTACTGTCACAAATTAGTTCACGTACAGCAATTATCAGTTCTGTTATCATATAATTTCCATACAATCATTCTCCTATTGGCTAAACAAAATTCCGGTTATATAGAATTAATTTACATACATTACGCGTAGAAATATTGCAAAGCTAGTAGGTTTAAACTTGGGCAGAATATAATTTAACTTAAAAGAGTAACGATACTTTACTGATTGTGCACTACGTATGATGTAGTTTACAAGTATAATTTGATATAAGATTTCATATATAAAATATAGTCTATAAAATATATTGGAAGCTTTACCGAACTTTGAGAAATTCATCCGAAAAGAAACAGTCTAAATTCTAAATTAAGTATCGCGAGGCAGAGAAAAGGTTATACAATCAACAAATTTAAGGATTTACAATTTAAGACTTTGGAAATTAGGTTTATCGCGTAAAAGCTCTAGCTAATTTTATTGGTCACCAGTTTACAAACTTTACGTATATGTTTTTCCAATACAGCTGTTTCGTGAATTTATTTTTGCGATGCAGCATTTGAGATCAATAAAATGCATTAGTTGCTTATTTACTCTTGGGAACTTGGTCGATGTTTGCTCTAGAAAATTGCATATCGCAATTCTGTAGTTTTCATGATCGTTTACTATAATTAAAATTCGAATCTCTAGTTTCATCTGTGAAGGAATCGAAATTAAAATTTCACGTAAGAAATTTTGTCGACTTCGCTCCGTTTGGAACAGTCTTTTAGATTTCATTTCGTTTGAAATTTTAATTCGTGGAAACTTTAAAAGAAATTCTCTTAAAAATTCCATACCAAGAAAAAGCATTTCTTTGTAATTTTTAATTTCGCTAATCAGATGCTACGTTCTGGCCTTTTCAAAGCAAACTGCAACATACAAACGTCGATCTTTTAATTTCAGTATTAGGTTTGAGGTAGTAAAACGGCTTGGCAAGAATTAGATCTGTAAAATATTGGAGTTGATTAAACGCGGTAACTTTCTGCCCACAATTTTGCTCAGCTTTACAAAGTTAGAGGTTGTAACGTTTCCAACGAATGTCAAAGTAGCTTTAAGTACATAAGTAGATACATGCCGCGCGAATCGCAATTTTAAATGGGAATCAAGGAACTCGAAAGGAAGATAATGGAACGGACGAAATTCTTAATTTCAGAGAATCGTATGTAAATAAATTTTCTGCTAAATAATTTTCAATAATTATCTATTACACGTGTAATATTTCCACGAACAAACGATATAGATTGTTGCATATTGCATATGAAATGGTATAACAAATAATCGAGAATTTAATATTATACAATTGAATAACGTTATAATCGTACTACATATAGTACAAGAATTTGATATCGTGCGCCATTGTTTGAAATTCTCTCTAGAACTAAATTCCGTCAGATTTTTATAATCATCTGATATCTCGTATATTCTTTTAAACGAAAAATATCTTAACGTAAAGAGGTGGGAAATGCTAGTAATAAGCTTACTGATTTTGAAAAATCATAGTGACTCTAGTAAGCTGTGTAACTTTATATTAAACATTATGTAGATATTGTCTTTCGCTATAGTTTAATTCTGATGGAATTATTTTTCAAAAATTCTCAATCTATCTAAAATCTCAATTCTACAGAAAACTTTTGCTTTCGACAAATTCTTTTGTAAGCAGTAGTAAATAATCATAAACTGTATGCAGGTGATTAAGAAATAAATTGACATGAAAATTCGAATAGGATCGTATTCGGAAAATCCAATATCACCTAGTATTACCTAATATACCTAACTCCAACCTGAGAGGTACCATGCTAGTATAATGTTCTGTCAGATTCATCGAGATGTGCTCACATCTGATTATGATTTTCCTTCGGTCGAAATTTCGAGAAAGGAAATCGGATACGTCGGCAGTCATGGAAATCGCGATGCACCGTCTCGTTTGCAGCAGCCAACGCCATGATATAGAACAAAATATGTATAGGTGTATACACGCTGTTTAAGCGAAACTGGGTCGCGTTTCGTTTTCTGTCCGGCCACGTACCCGCATTCGCGAGTGCATTTCTGGATTTTTTCTTTTTTCTCCGTCACCGCAATGACCTCGTTGTACGACGCGGACTTTCGATAATTAAATGTGCAATTGAAATGGCGGAAGCGATTTTCTGCTGGCCGCCTCTACGTTCCACGACTCGAGCGTTCCGTAAAAATCGAACTAGCGATGTTTTCCATATTTTTCATCGAGCGTCGGTTCTTATTGGAAATTTTGATTTTTTTCGTAGCATGTTTCTTCAATATTGCACATAATTATAAAATTATTAAGCTCTATCAGCTCTAGAATTACCATTGTCGTAATATATTGTACGAAATTAATTATTCGTTCATCGAAAAATGTCTTCGTTGTCTCGTTTCGATATTTCACAAGTAACCTGATGCTCGTTGAAACGATTTCCCGATGCGCGTTCATAGTTTCGCAGTAAATCGCCGCGACTTTTTTTCTCGCGGTTAGTCGTCCTGCGAATTGTTGCCTTAACGCAACGTTCTCATGGGGAATGGTTTGTTATTAGGTCGACGTGGCTCGAACACGCGAAACCTAGAGAGGATGCTGCGTGTGGCTACCGGTAAAAGTGCATCGAAGAAACGCATGACCTCGATGGGACTCTGTATGGAAATAATAGTAGTTGGCTGGCACGGTCCGAGTGTATCGAGAGCTTGTATTATTTATTTATCGACTCGCATCGTTCTCACAAACGACCGGGTTCTTCGATGCACTCGACTGCATGCGCCACATCTAGGAATTTTCTTTTATAAATTAACGTGAAAGGATATTTTAGCAGTAGCCTGCTTGAACGAAATGGCAAAAATTATGTTGCGAGTCGAGAAATGAGGGTTCTACCATTTGTACCTCTAAGAGGCCCAAAGCTTTCATTCCACACGCAATTACTACTTGGCCGTATAATTAATCAAAGTAGGTTACCACTTTTAAAGAAATTTTTTTACAGTTCGACTCTGCGAATCATTTATTCTTTCTTTTTCTTTCTCCCCTTTTCCCTTTTTTTTTTTTTTTTGCTGTTGGATGCACCGAATAGAGGCATCGTCGTACCTAGAATATGTACGACCGCAAAAAGTTGAAGTAGAATTTACTTCGGTTTCTAGATTATTCTGGTGCTCATTTAGGAATGTTCATTAGCGGTGCTTTTAGCGTTGATTTAAGCATAGGTATCGTTATCGATTATTTAATAAGGAATCGTGTTAGAATATATAGATTTTTAATTTATCGATACGGTAGTACTACAATTAGGAATTATGGAATAATGTAGTACTAGATGATGCGGAATATTAAAGTCAGTATGTATCGAATTTAAACGAATGAAACTGTTGTAACAATATATTGTTTGAGAATTGTTTGTTTTCCGCTCTATCGGAAGGGAATTGGTAATATGAACGATTAATCCGTTTCAGAATTTCAAACATTTTATTAAATGGTAAAATATTGTGATGATACAATATGGAATTAAAAATATGTGTCGAATGATTGTAATTTTGGGCAAATTTCCTGTGAACATTAAAATTCATCTATATTTTACCAAAGAAATGAAAAATGTAGAGAAAATATAAATTTTATAATAAATTATTATGAATGCAAAATTTACAAGAGCTTTCAACACTCAAAACGTTTATTAGGTATTCACATAAATCCGATGCATACATTTCATTATTTGTTCTAACATGATCCTCGATAAATTGTGTTATATCAATTGATCCCTCTCTTTTATCCCCCTTGTATCATCGTTTGGCCTTCGTGTAATTCTTGTATCCGCATAAATTAAGTAGTATGTGTACTATATAATAACAGTTTTAATAACAGTAGAATTAGTTTCGACAATTAACTATGTCGTTACTAGGACACGTGCAACGGTGTTTCGTTACGCTACCTATTTATTTTTTGCAATATTTTTCTTTGGTATATTACTGTGGGAGAATAGAAAAAGCGAAACGAACGTGTTGGATTTCATTGTTAGGTCAATTCTGTGAATATCATTCTTCGTATTAATATAGAAACCTTCTGTCAGTATAAAACTAATAAATTTTATATTGTAATAAACTTTTGCAACGAATCACCAAAGGTACCATCGACAATCGATCCTTCTTGTTCTTTAAAACTGAAAAAATCCTCAAACTCTTTTAAAGTTTGCAAGTCTGTTAATATTTAACAGCGAACACGCTAAACTTTCGCAAGTTTGTAAATGGATCTCTTTTACCGTACCAATTAATATTGAATATTCCTTTTGTGAATTTATTCTACATTCTAAGAGAACGTAACACAAGCATGTAAAACAGCGAAAAGTTTCGAATCAAGGCAGGTTTAGAGAAGAGAATTTTACATGGAGATTGGTTCTATTCAAAGTTCGAAAGCTCAGAAGCCGATATTAACTCGAATTCGAAATAGAATACTTCAGAATTAACAACGAAACTTAGAACATAGTAATTCGTTATACGGGGCAGTCAGATTTTTCAGACTTACACGCCTCCGGTTCTTAGGGATAATATGTACCTACCGCCTCAGGCTTCCGTAGCATAATATGTCCGGAGTTTGTGTCCTTGTTGGAAGAGTCTTCCGACGTTTCACCGACATTGAAGCCACGTTCATCAAGGTATCATCGTCTGGCGTTAGTATTAGTGCGTCATCAGACCACTGATGAAGCTGTGATGCTTGCCGAGATGTCAGAATGCTCTATCAAAAAAAGGAAATAAAGGGAAGAAACTACTGAGTGCCGCAAGACACAATCAGAGGGAATACCGAGACACTTCACAGAATATCGAATATTTCGAAAGGATTTCTAAAGCTTTATTTGAAAGTCTAATCTTAGTTAAGCGGACTGAGGAAAGTGTGTAGTGAAATTGTAGTAAAGTGTAGTAAATGAAAAAATTTTCAGAAGATAGATTCAGCCACTTTGAAATAGATTCGAAGTTATTGTCAAAATTATAGAAGATATTGTTATCAGAATTTAAACGACAATTATAACGATATTTTTTTTCTCTGTTTGTTTCAGGTAAGAGACCAGAATGAATCATACCAGCAAAATTCTCTGCCCGTTGGTTATCTCGATTCTTTTACTTAAGAGTACAATACTCTGTGTTTTCTTGGACGAACTTGTCCCTTCCGGCTAAGTCGATCGTACTTGTACTAACGGGAAAAATTTAAATCGTTCTCCGTACAACGTAATGCCGTATAATGGTTATATTATAGAACCACGACCGACTGTCCCCGTCAAGGTAAACGCCATTACCCTGTTGACCTTAATATCGTACTTATGATAGCGGTTTATGTAGGCACAGGGGCAACGTGTATCACGATACTCGACTGATTTATTATGTTTCTCGACGATTTTTCTGATATGCCATTGTAACGCCGTTTTTTAAAAGATAGAATAGATTGTACATTGCTTTGGAAATGACGTAGAAACTCGTTTCTCCTGAGAGAATATAGTTTGATAGACACGCAACGGATCGCCATTTTGTTCGGATAGCACTATTATTTTCTCTCATATTATGTATTTATAACGTTATAACGCTTTTCATCTTCACCATAAGACTTTTTAGGCATATTTTTAGGAAGGTCTTTTGTTTTTAATTTTTTAATGTGCGCCTGTCGGTTATAAATATCCTAATTTTTATGAATATATGTATTTAGATATTATTTTAATCAATATAAAAAAGTCAGTTTATTAATCAATACGCTTACAAACTGATCTTTTTACGGAACAAATATTTTTTTCAATTTTGCAATTTCAAAGTTCCATTTCTATATGATTTACACTTTAGATTGTTCTTTTTATTGTCTTCTATAAACAATTTTGCAAGAGGATCGACAATTTTTTTGTTCACTGCCCAAATAATTCCGTAGGATGACATATCCATATTTCATGTTTATGTATATTTTAGTTCCCTTCAAAAGGTAGCACGCATTCAGAATTTCATTTGGAAAATCAAGTTTTGAGCGTTTGCAACAAAGTTCGCAATATACTCGCATCTGTAATCATGCAGGGATTGAAAAAAGATATAGTTTTTGGCATACAGGTAGAAGCAGAAAGTAGAACAAACCTGCAAATTTCATTGTCGACAAAATTTTCAATATGGTGCTTGAAAAATTGTTGATGAATGATAGCTTCCTTTTCCTTCTCGTAAAGCAGAGCAGACATTTTGACTGTGTGCACGGTACATATTGTGTTTGCCAAAAATTTGAAAAAATGATGTTCGGTAAATCAAAACCATTTCATAGTATTTATTTTCAATAAAGATTTATTGCTAACTGAATTCACAGAAAAACTTAATATCGTAGAAATAAAATTTCAGTACAAAAAAGAAGAAGATTAATAAAAAGATTGAAAGTACCTTGTGTTTGGTAGAAGCAAAAATTTTTTGTCGTACGGAACAATTAGTTAACTACTTTCTCAGTAATTAATCTAACAGCATAAAATAAAATGCTATTTAAATCGATCATAAAAAAGATTATTGTATTACAGTCCTTATAATCTTATCACCCACTTTAGGATATTTTTAGCCAAGATTTCAACGACGTTAAGATCTGCCATGTGTCGATTGTTGGCACATTTACTTTTGTTGTTTTTAATTATTCATCTTCGATGGTAGAAAAGTGTATACGTTGAAAATTCAGTTTCTTGTTGGTCTATATTCTACCGTGTTTATCTTGTTATTGTTTTATTTCGTAGATGATGAATGGAAATTTTATTCCCTGGGAAGAATCAATGTTTGCAAAAGCATGGCGGTAATTGCAAAACTTGTATTAATATTTCATGCTACGCTTTTCATTCATGTATAATAATGAGAAGCAAATTGTTGTGCTAATTAGAGATAGATGTAAGTTGATTTTATGCTTTGATACGTACCTTTTTCTCTTTTTTCGCCCCATCTTCTCTGTTCAATTTTTTGAAAAACTTTCGTGAAATATGGTATTATCCTTGAGATTATCGCATAGTTATCTAACATACATGAACAACGAACAATGTACGAAGATCGTGTATGCGTGTGTTATCAACGTGAACGCGTATGTATCGATCTGGATCGCGATCGCGGCTTCAATTTGTATTTTACGTGCATTGCAAAAAAATGTTTGTTCATCCGATGAAATGATTACTTCAAGATAAACGCAAAAAAATTCTGTCCTCGATCACAAATGTTTTGTTGCATTACAAATAACCGGGCGTATATACGATTCCACGTAAAAATATTTTACTGTTAAAGGCCCGATGAAAGATAAAAGCTTCCAACATTAATTTTCTCCCATATTTCCGTTTCTTCCAGTATTTCTTTATCGTTATTTTACGATATCAAAATATTCTTTTCGTTATTTCTAAAACATATAGGTTTATACGCTATAAATTGTTTAACATATAAATTAAATCTTCAAACACAAACACACACAATATTTAATTTTCTGCTTCAATGTAATCTGCGTACTTGATATTCGCAATCGCTGGTACATTTCTACGTTCCCAACGTTATTTGACAAAATTGTAATGCTTACGGTTTTAATTACAATTTTTGATTGAAATACGGAGATTTTGTTGATACAAATTAACGGCGTTCCTGTTTTTCTTCTCGGTATTTCCAATTATTTCCAACATTTTTATAGAACGTTTAATTAAAATGTTGGGTAGATTCGGGAATGATTTCGCGACATTGCAGCGATCCATTGGTGCATAATTCGACGTCAACCAGAAACGACGGCAAATGTTATCAGCGAAACGCATTTGATCATTGAGCCAGCCCTGAAATTATATTTATCCGATTATTTCAGGCTCGTCCCGAAATAATGAAACGAACGCTAACAGGTCCTCCCGTTGGGAAGAAACGAGGTTTGATAAACATGGAAACAAATGTGCTGATCGAAACGTGTATGCGAGTGACGCGAAATGACAAGAGTCGAGAGTCAAATGAATGCAAAATCGATATATAAATGAAGTTTGTTACGCGGTTGGTGATTGTCACGAAAATCATCTAGACCCCCGAAATAATTTCGTTTTATATCGACGAAAGTCGAAGCGTTAGCAAAGTTTTATACTCGGCGAGCGCAAAATTTTAAATTACAAATCAAATTTAATTGAAAAAGATTTATTATTATCCAAACTAATCGTTATTATTTTGTTGCGCATATATAGATACTATTTTAACAAACGTATCATTCTTTCCTTCATAATTCGATATTCCGTGAAACGAAATATTCCTGCGCAAACAAACAGTCATCAAAAACGAAAGATTGAAACCAGATCGGAGAGAGAAAAACCGCAGAGAGCCGAAAAACGAACAAGTTCGAACAGACACTCCATAATTATCAACATACTTTTTTCATTCAAACGAGGAACATAATCCCGATTAATATCTCAATTTCCAGATGAAACTTGATAAAAACGTGGCGTGAGCATCGACGAATAATTTATATGTCGTTTGCATGAAAAGAAAAATTACAAATTCGTGATATCCTTCACACTGGCACTATTGTAACGCAAAAAAGTTACTTTACACCTGGACATCGTTTAGTTACGCTTAGTTAGAATACGACAGCCGTCAGTGTCGTTGCAATATTTTCTCGTTGAAATCTCGTTAGAGTTTACCACTCGTACGAGACAAAGGAGACCGACCTGATTAGAAAATCTAAAAAGGGATAGTGACACTGTGCAGCGAGTGGTTGGATGTACTCCTGGTGAAAAAAAAGGGCCGTAAGGTAGATGGGGCAACGTGGCAGAGGGATAAAATGCACGAAAATAAGAGAAATGGGCTTTTCGATTGTGAACATTGTGGCAAGTCCAGCTCGACACACCTGCGATTCGCGGTGGCGAACAGGGATGAAGCTGATCCGATTGAGATCAACGTGATTCGTCGTGGTCGAAAGCAACCCTCCACATCGACCGCTCGATCCATTTTCCTCTCCTTTTCTTCGAATTTTCACAAGGGATCGATTCGACGGATTTACCAGTCCTTGTTTTACATCAATCTCTCGTGACACTCTCGAGGAACGTGCCATGGATTAGATTTTGCTCCTGGTCACTATAAAGGCTCGAATAAAAGGAGGATCGAGGAAGCTTACCAGAGGGTGGAGCTTCGATAGGGTGAAAAGGTGCGAACATTGAATGGCAAGGGAAGTTACCGGTGGATCGATTGAAAGGAGTTCTTCCTTGTTGCTAATATTAAAAGGGGTAATCGAGGGTCGGCTTTTCAGCTACATGACGAGTGTTTTCAATCGATATTGTCACTTGAAAGTACGACTCGTTTGCGCTCTGATGCTGTCGTAATTTTTTACACCCAATTGGGTTGAACGAATAATGGAAATTACATAAGTTGTAAAAATTTAGGTATTTCTATCAAAGGCCATTTAACAAATACTTATTCACTGCTCGTGACAAAAAACTTGTGTCCAGTTATTAAATCTATTAAATTCTTCCTTTCATGATATCTACACAAGTATATGATGTCTACTATATTTCTTTGAATTTTCTTTCAATTCGAAAGTTCTGTTCGCAATTTCACTAGAGAAAACTCGAAGAAAATCATGGCGATACGCATCATTCCGAAACTTGCTTTAATCAGTAGTTATACCGGAAGATGAAACATTAAACGCACTTTCTTAAAAAAAAAGAAAAAACAATGTAGTTCAATATTACATATTCATTCGTATTCCATTACTCCCTCGAGAAAGCGATGTTTTTTATAAACAGCTCGTGCTGAAAGTAGATACTCTCTACAGAATCCGTGGAATTCTGAATCAGGCATTACTTAAATAATGTATCGTCTTATTTCGGTACGAATGTTGTTTCTAAATGGTTACATATAAACGTTATCGTATGATTTTCCTCTGAAACATTTTTTCATACGTTTTATACTGCGCGAATTTAAAACGGACACACTAGCTATGCATGAAAAACAATAGATAAACTAGTTAAAGTACCATTCGTTGTTTACTGTCGATTGTTTCGTTTTTATTCGCAATAAAGTCTACTCAAATCTATTTCTCTTTTTAACTAAGATCTTTTTACAATTTCCTTCCTTCTCCGCCTATCGAGTCCATCAAATTCCCTTCCGAACTTTCACAGATCAAGATTTACGAGCCGAACTCCTCGCTCTGTAGCATATGATCGTTTTATGACCGAATAAGTAAAACGTGGCCACCGTGTTTCACATGTGAACCGAACGATCACGGATTTCAGATTACGGATCAAATCGCTTTTTCATTATACTTCTTTTCGTTGGAGCCACGTGTTTCACCATCCTAACACGGTCGAAAGTTAGAAATGTCAGAGAGCGAATATTTTAGCGTTTGCTCGAGATGTTTGATCTAGTTATTGCGGCCAAACGGAAATTGCATTATTCGGAGAGTGTTTCTTTTATCCGATTTCCGGCTTCCAGTCGACTTGGCTTTTTTACGTGAAACGTAAAACGATGGTAAAATATCGTATGAAGTCTGTCAATGTTATTTTTGAAAAAATTTCAATACAAGAATTGAATGTAAAATTTTTCAATCGATCGGAAGAGAGAGAATTGATATTGATAATTTTGTGCGCGCGTGAAATTATATAGTTTGCTGTGAGACTGATGCATTATATAACATCATTCATATCATATTCAATTTTTTGAATCCTCGACCTATTTTCGAAAAATTTATCTCTGAAATACGGTTAAGTATTAGTGTTAATTAACAGTCGCTCAAAATTACGCCAGTCATTCCAGAAAGAAAATCCTTTTACTCTTGGCAAACAAAGAAAGAAACAAAAACAAATGGAATCGAAACAAAATCGATTCTGGTTTAACACTCATCATGGCCTAATCCAGCAAAAGAGCTTAAGCACAGGTCGCGCGAATGTAAGTGTTAGTCTTTGGCCGTCCACTCGTGGGGATTTCAGAGCTAATTAACTGAAATCATTATCCGATCAGGCTATTCTCAAACACGGTGATTATCCAGCCGTTTAATCGGCTTCTGACTACCATGCACCGTACATCGAACAAACGAATTTCCTCGTGTTTATTTCCGAGCTGGATAGTTTTCCGATTTTCACCTATTTCACCGATCATAAAGTCGTCGCTTTATTTTCTACAACTATTTTTCGCCTCGGTAACAAGATGGATAAGCGAAATAACTGTTTGCATAGTTCATGATCGATAAATCGCGAATCTTCTTGCAAATCCATATTTTTATAACAATAAAGAAGGGTACGAGTAGAAATTTACTTTTTTCTATAAAATTGGAGAATAATTCTTAAAAATAATCGTTTCTATCCCAGAATAAATGTGATACTTAAATGAAAATGAGAATATTTTGGGAAAAATAAAAGGGCAGGTGTGTGCAACAGGGAAGAAAATGTTTTGATTAAAAAAATTAGCTGGGGTAGGATGCGTTTTCCTTTCTTGATAACGCTTAATTGTACGCTGAATGAATATAAGCATCATCGAAGTATTTTCAGTTCTTTTCTGCTGAATCTCCTTCAAACTGGTAGGACTTGAGTTTGTTAAGAGTGCTAAATCGATAAATCAAGCCTGATTGAATTATCTATAGGGCTTGAAAGTTTTACTCTTAACTGGGCTCAAGTTTGATATATATATGTATACATTTATTTATTTAGATAAGTTTCGTCAAAAAATAAAGTACTTTGTTCTAAAATTATTTCCAAGTACGATAGTTTCTCAGTTTTACTTCCAAATCGTATAATGGAATATTTTAATTCTTTAGAGGATAAAAACTGTATGTCTGGTTGTATTTAAATAATATCGCAATTTGCATGCGCCCCCATAGAAGCAATTTACTTAAAATGTATCCACCGAATTTACCGAGATTATGTCATTATACAGAATTATGTATTACTTTTTGCTACTGTGCAGCAGCAAATCCCTAGTCAACATTAAATCAGTAAAAAGTGAGATCATATTGAAATATCACTTTGATCAGGCAATATGGCTCATTAATTTTAGTTCGCCCTTAATATTTATACAACGTATATTAACCAGATTTCATCTCAGTTAACCAATGACTTTCGTAAAAATTATTGATCCGCTTAATAATCATTTTAAATTGTCAATAGTGTATAATTTTCTTTATCTACGTGAACACAGATTTTGTTAGAAAATTATTTTACATATTGCTAACCACGATTGCTTTCGGTCTATCGTAAAATCTTTACCAAGCTGATCATCAAATTGTCGAACTGTTCAAAATTCATCGAAATTCCGTAATTTTGTTAAAAATTCAGACATTACTATCGAGCGAGACCTCTCTTTGTAATACTACTTATCAAAGATAAACTGATCGCCAAAAAGTGAATTAATATGGACATTAATCTCGGCAGCTTTCGTCGGAAACACACAGAGGCGATAAGTTGTCGGATTAAAGTACCCTGGACTATTGGTGCAAGTCTATTTAACGGCCACGCGTCGAATTCTATGAGATAGGATTTCAAAGAGGTTATATTTATTTGGCTCGCAATCGGTTGGATTTCGGCCCTTAATTGTAGCAGCGTGTCGATCTCGCTGATAAATCGCGTGTGGAAAGGTCACTGATTTTCATTTTAGATAAATATTTCTAGATAGAGTATGCACGATACTACCTGGAGTGTAAATCGCGATTCAAGTTACTCGAACCAATATCGATTCCCGCTATACTCGTTTAATCTTGAAATTCGCCCGATTTCATGCAAATCCGTGTTAATAGTCACGGACGATACTAGTTGCTTAACTCGGCTATGCTAATAATCTTTAATATTCCCCTTCTATATTACCACTACGCTCTATGGTTTCAATAATTGTTTATTGTTTTACAGAGCAATTGAATGTAACTTTTTAAGTAATATCATATATTTCTTGACGTAAAGTAGAATTACTAGAGGAATAATTAGAATGATGTCTTTTTCGTATCTTTGATCCATGTTATCCAAAAGTACATCATGGCCCAGGTAGCATGATGTTCTTCGAATTAGGTTGCAGGTTAAGTTGCCACGTGCGCAATTCTAATCGCGATCACGCAGCTATCTTGGAGTGGTTTAATTTGCAAAGTTCGGCTGTACGTAGGAAGTTGGTTCGCGTTATCTTTTTATGGAAAATTGTTGGCGAACGAATTAATTGCCGTAATCGTCTGGAGAAGTTTAACCTGCATCCACGATTTCTTCGTATCGGTTTTAGAGATTAATCTATGTCACACGAAGAATCTTATTTCCGGAATGTCAATCGGTGTTTCAAAATGTCATCATCATTATCTTCTAGTTTTATTATTTATTGTATCAGGTTAAAACGTGGTATGAAATTCTATATGCTTCTGAACTTATAATTATAAGTACACAGTCATGATTATTACTCACAATCAATTGAAAATTGCAGAATAGTTCGTTAAAAAAGGATTATTCTGTATTCCGTGTGTAAATCCGCAAACCGACAATAAAAAATTCAATTGGATTGGCGGTCAGGCGTGCAGGGTATCTATCCCTCGAATTCCGTAACAACGTTAAAATCGACGACGTTTAAACGCTTTCAATTAATTTCGTTCACACGTCCGACTGCTACGGGATTATCTTTTCTATTTTCTTTTTTTTTTCCTTTAACAAAACTGTATTCTGCTACGACGTTGAGTTAATTAAAACCAAACGACATAACGCGGCTGCTTTTCTAAAACACGGGAACGCTACGGTTTAATGCAACGTTTCCGTTTTACGGCACGCTTTATGAATCTCATGGATGCCCGTGCACGTTCAGTTTGAGAGACGGCTTAATTTCGCATAGAAAAATTATAACGCCGCCGCCGCCTGCCAATTACTCCTTTTACGAATGCTAATTACCAAAGGATTCTGTCGATCGCATTAAAATTTCATTTCAATGAAGGGATCCTCGTATGTTTGTACGTCGATTTCTTTTGTTTCCACCGTTGCGCGAATCGAATTTCGATCGGGAAAAGGAGACCGAGCAAATTCAGATGGCTTTTAAATCGTTGCAAAAATCCGTGTTGTTCGATAATAATCTACTTATGGAAATTGTGGAATCGACAGTTTTAAAGAATGGAACGTCGTGTCTCATTGATTTTTCATTTACATAAGACAAAGAATATTTTTGGCTCAACAATTTCTAAGTGTCTATTTAGAATTAATAAACACTAATCCTCATAACGATCGATCATTAAAGATAGTATCTATAACGCAAAAAATCAATCCGATTCTCGATACAACATAGTTATTTCGGAACCGAATTAATGATCAAAAATCTAATAGTTGAATAATTAAAATGCGATACTCGATGATTCCATAACGACAATAAATTAATTTTGAATAATTGACCTGTATTAATATCGATCGGGGCATCAAGTTTACCCACTTAAAATAACATTAAGCGAGCGAAAGAAGTGTTGGGCCGAGCGACGATTCGCAATCGGATTAATCGTTCCGTAAACAGATAACTCGTCCACGATTGATCTCCGCTGCAAATCCAATCGTCCCGTTGGGTAGACAAATTATGCGCGATCGTCTGGCTTGCCTTCAGTTTCGCTCAATCTGTCTTTCGTGAATTTCTCGCAAACCCAGTCATTCACCTCAAAATCGATTGCGATAAACTGGTTAACGATTGCACTGCCCTCGATTGTGATTGTAGATTGACGAGCCGGTCTCTCTTTCCCACGAGACCTACCCTCGGTTTTCAGCAAAGATAAACACTGGTACAATTGGAGCCAGATGAAATAAGGCGGATCGCCTTAGGCGATTGGCTCTGACGCGACGCCGTCTTGCAACTTCATTTAGCTTTCGCTGAAAAATACCATCTATATTTTAATACTTTCATTCAAACATTTTACGAGTCGATTTCAACTCATAGACATGGTTCTTTGTTTCTTCCTTATGCTACGAGATTGGTTGTTTTTTGGTTGTTCTTCATCTTTATGTCTCAATTTGTTGGTCTGCGTCAAATACAAAGGTTTATTATTTGGTTTCTTTATACAAGTGTCAAAAAAATAATAAAAATAACAATAATAAAAAAAATAAAAATTCACTATTCACAAATCTAGCAAAGTTAAAAATATTCGCAAGATTCTCATTTCTTCCATATAATCTGCTTTTCTGTTTATTTCCTTAATCCTGCTTGTTGTTTACGGACGTGATAAGATCGTGGTTGCAATTATCGATGCAAATGTTTGTCCTCGAATGGCGGTAGAGGCAAATTTCTAATTCAATAATGCGACGTCTATAATCGGTCCTGGTAGCTCGTCTTAATAACAATTTATTCCGAAATCTCGTTTCTCGTTACGGATGACTCGACCGCGGCTAATTTACATGCATTTAACAGTGATTTCGTGACTGTCGTAAATGACAAAACCGAGAAGCTTGGATAATTCATTTTCTAAGATGGTAGATCGAGATGCAAATTTCGAACGTGATTCGAATCATGAAACTTTTACGCTTTCGCTTCAGTGAATAGAAGGCAAATTAGCTTAATTGAAGAATGGATCTATTGATCCAAATTTCTCTATGTTGATAAATCTTTTACCGACATTCCTTACACGTTATACGTTTTTTTAAATGTTCTACGATAAATTGAAAACAAAATCAGTTTTGTGTTGCAAAAATATTTTATATTTTTGAAGGGTTTATTAACGAAGAAATACGAGATAACGATACACCATGCAATAATTTGTCACGTAGAAGTAGATTTTTCCATCGTCATGAATCATTGGGTTCTTTCTATCGGTGAGTCATAAACGAGAGTTTCGATTTTTTGATATTATATTTATCATGAATAATTTTATCGCGAATATTTATTAGAGAATTGTCGGGAATTTAATATTTTTATCCACAAATCCAAATTGTGTTTGTTACAAGTTACGATTGATAACGCAAACTATTTAATTATAATCTTCTAATGAAATATCTCAATAACGAAAAGTCAACAACAATGTGCCATCAACAATTTGAGGTAAAAGACAGATCAATATCGGTACCACCAATGGTTTACGCGGAAAAGATGAAAGCCGGATTAAATAGCCGGCTTCGTACTTCTAGCCAAAGCGATGTCTGGACATAACTGGCTTGGACTTCTAATAGCCATTCGCCTCCGTGCATTGCACACATGATTTCACACAGACAATCAGTAGCAGACTTTCCTTTGGACAATTATCCTATAAGTTTTATATTATCGTACTTCAGGTTACATTGTTTTGTTGGATCTTTACTACAATTAGTTTATTTACAATAAATGGATTAAACAAATATTGGTTAAACAGGAAACGATGGTTGTTTAACGTGAACTGATCACAATAACGTATTATAATTAAGACAACTAGGTAGTTAATTTACAACGTCACCGCGGATCCAACGCTCTCTCTCACGCGGACTACACTTTCTCGACAACGCTAGCAACACACCCTCGACAACGCAATTCGCACTTCCTGACTTCTCAATTCACACTCTCTGGCTTCTCAACTAACACTGACTGTTAATTCATCTTTGTCCCTTAGCATCCCTTAGTCTTTTGTCTTAGCCTCGCCACGCACGTGGCCAGGGTCACGCAGGCCTTTTCCGCGAAACTATTCGATTGAAAGACGGACGATATATTGTTGGGCCTGTCGGCACTTCGGCTTTCTCGCGACATTGTTTATAGTTCGCCCAATATCTCTTAGGCCTTTCGTCCATGATACTACAGTTTACGGTTATTGTTTGTTTTGTTGTATCGTTATTATTACCTTTATTAAAACATACTCAACTTCAGTCCAGTGATGCCATTATTACACAATATATTGACATCATAATACACGATAAATGTTAACGGGTCCAGAGTGAATTGCGCCTGGCTTGAAATGGTATTAATGCTGAAACATTTACGTTGTGTCAAGAGATGAGAGCAGAGTACACGAGAAGAGAGAAAGGGAAGTTCAGTCATTGTACCTTAGAGTTTATCGATTCTTTGGAATTCCTTGGAATGCGTTGATATCGAGGTTAATCTATTTTCAAATCAGTAGGTAGATCGACGCGTCGGAATTCTGTGCATCTCGAAATCGAAACGTCAATTGACTAGGTTGCGAGTTTTCGTGCTTCCTCAAGCGCTCAACTACCCGGAAACGTGGAAAATTGCGTTCTTCGGTTGTGCACTCTCTACATTTACAATTAATTAATCCACTGACAATTTTCGATTCCTCGTCTTGTATAATTACGGTCTCGAAAAGCCATTTCTCATATTCTAGAATAGTTCTCAATTTATCTAATGGGCCCGTTGATTAATCGAGATAGCGAAACAAAGTTTTGATGAAGTGTCGTGGAAACAATGTAGTTTATGAGTATGATTATTTTTATGTGATATATATAACTGTGTATGATACTTTGAACGTCTGGTGAACTGTAATCGCTTTAAAACAGTGCGTTTAATTTTTCATTTTGGCATAAAGTGATTTGGAATTAATATTAAATGTAACGATTAGACGTAATGTAAGTTGCATGAATCTGGTTTTCTGAAAATTGAAAAATTATAAACTTGAAACCTTGTATATTATTGGGTTAAAACATCTCTATCTATCTTCTTATTGTTACTTAATACTAAAGTGAGTGCAATTAATGACTGTCATATTTCAGCGAAGCTTAGGTCGTTAAATATCTGATGAGTGTATTACGATCATCCGTAACGACTTGTCTAACAAAAAATTTAAACGTCTTCGTACATCTAATTGTGCCACTAAGAGGATTTCTACGTAATATCTGATCTATTTCCCGATAAAATTTCATTCACCTCCGGTATAACTAGATTTGGCGCAGCTGTTGGAAACGAGTGAAGAAAGATAATACTTCTCTCCTCTAGCTCTGCTGAAATCTACCTCAATCTAAAAAATATCGCTAAAATTTTTTTTAATTATTGCAATTTTTATCACGTTACATACAGAAGTTACTGGCGAAAGTTTAAAACCATTTTTCACTATTACGTTTTGATCATTAATTGTAAAAAAACTTCAATTTGTAGTGGATAGCTTCTTTTCCATTTTCTTTCGATTTAGATTAATAAAGTAATCTTCCCTTTTTTAACGAAAGTTTAGAAAAGATATTTCAGTTCATTCCAGAAGTCCACGAATTTATAAAGAATTTCAGGAATATCTCCTGGAAGCAAACCCACCAAATCCAATAAGAAGGATCAATCTTTGCGTCAAAATAGAACGGATTCAGTGACGTTACGCGGATAGGAAAATTCGGGGGGGGGGGGGCAGCAATTTTCAAGGATCACGAATTTGCGTCGCGTTCGAAAATAGTGTTTCTATGTTTCCAATACCCCGTATCGCCATGAAAATGTGTCACTTTTTATCCGTATGTCAGTCTATTGCGACGCATACGCGTAACAACATCGTATTTACTATACTGTACCTACATGTATATAGGTTCTTGTACATACCATAGTATCACGAGCTTCGAGTTGCACAATAATTGTAGGCTCGCAGATGCAACTGTTATTTCTAAGCGTATCGCATACACAAAACATTGTTTTGCGAGTTTCTTGCGGTAGGACATCGAAGATTAATCTTCAAGTATTATTGGATAATAAATGAGCACTGTGGGATTTGAATTAAATTACCTTGAACTAGTTTATTTTCGATTATATCCACGGATTAAACATTTGTATATATGTAACTACAATATTTATATATATATAACAGTCTTATATATATAACTATATATTAGGTTGTCCGAAAAGTTTCTTTCGTTTTATAAAGAAATAATAGATGCACAATGTTTTTTGTTTTATATTAGTTTATTGAATTATGCGCGAACATAATAATAGAAATATAACAAAATGGATCATACCTAATTTAATAAAATAATATAAAACAGAAATTGTTGTTCATCTATTATCACCTTATGAAACGAAAGAAACTTTTCGGACAACCTAATACTATAACTGCATATATATATTTGTATTGTCTATAACTATAATTACAAGGCTGTGTATAATGAGACGCGAAACGTGACCCTGGACCGCGGATCATGTTCTCCCTCGTGGATCTTTTTGTTCCTCACAGTGCAATTAACACATTCGAAGGCCTAAACGAGCGGAAATCCGGTGGCTCGCGACAAGGCAATTTTTCAAACGCGAGAACGTATTTCGTTCCATCGCACGATTTAACGCGTCAGCAATGGAGGACGTTCCTCATCGTTTTTCACGGACACACCAGGGGGATTTACATGCTACGAAACGCTCGTATCTCTAAATCACGGCATCGTGCAAAAGCCACCACCGTTTTGCTCCTTTTCGTCGATGCGTTTTGAAGGATGCACACGTTCATCGTCGGGAGTTGTTCCACTTTCCACGGAGAATTGAGATTTAGTAGACCCTCATCGTTGCTACGTAACGGGATTGTTAAATTTCCCGATTTATGATGCACGAATCTTTAGCTGTTGTTTTTGACCCGATAACAAAGTCAGAGCTTGCTAATTTTTGTCGGGGAATCTTCATTGAACTTCCTGAAAGATTAGATTACATTCTCTTCGATAAAAAATTGTTATTCGCTTTTCACTATTGTAATATCGTAAACATATATTGATGATTTATTTACAATAAATGGATTGTACAGATATTGATTAAACAGAAGAACGATGGTTGTTTAACGTGAACTAATCACAATAACGTACTATAATCTAGACAACTCAATAATTAATTTGCAACTCTCGTCACAACGGAACCAACGCTGTCTCTCTCACGCGGACCTCACTCTCACGACAACGCTACTGTCACGTAAAATAAAAAAAGGAAATCGAAGATGAAAAGAAAAATAAAATATAAAAAAAGTAAAAAGAGAATTTATTTGTTTAACACTTGGTTTACACTAATTACGATTTGCTCCTGAACTCTAGCCGTGACTTTCCAAGACCGAAGGTCTTACAATTTGACTTTCGATCGGATCTGTTTCTTTTTCCTTTATCACCCCTCAATATCCCCACTATCCACGCGTTTGTTAGGCGTCCGCGACCGTTGCCACACACGCCTTCTTCTCGAACATTCGGCGGAAGGACCGTTGGGATATTGATGGCTCATTAAGCACTTTAGTGAGTTACATTGTCGCTGAGTGCCGCCACATCTTTATCTCCGTCATCAGTCCATCGGATTTAAAAGTGTGTTGGTCGTGACACTAGCAACACTATCCCGACAACGCAACTCGCACTCTCTGACTTCTCGATTCACACTCTCTGGCTTCTCCACTGACACTGACTATTCTAGCATCCCTTTGTCTTTTCTTAGACTCACCACGCACGTGTTCCGCAACTACTCGTGGCCAGGATCACGTAAGCCTTTTCTACGAAACTATCCCGATATCTCTTAGGCCTTTTTGTCCACGATACTACACTATCATTCATTCAACTCAGCGTACCAGCCAAAGAAGAGAAAAGAGAAAAACCTGTTTTTACATGAATGTAAGAGGCATAAACGAGCCTAAGTACAACGAATTGAAAGAAGCTGCATATCAATTACTGATTATCGATTATATTTGGATTCATCAGCTACTATATGTTAGCTCTTACAATTGTACACAACACGCTACTATAAACTGCGTCTCCCTAAATCGCTATATTTAAACCGATTCCACGTAGAGGAAACGAGGTCTCCGTGATACGTATGCAAGCTGTTTGCGACGAGTTAATCGTCCGAAAGAATGCAGTACTATACAGGGAATCGTGAAACGAGAAAAATTACGAATCGCGGAGCGAAAGAAAAGCCCGGAACACGGAGGCTCATCTCGCTTTCAGCCGTGCTGGATACAATACACTTTGCGATACAGTTGGTAATTCAGTTAGTGCCAGCTACGAAAATGGAATACGGGGGATCAAAAACGAGGGACTTGCCTATCGAAATTAAATTATTCACGTGATTCAGTAATATAGAAAATATGTATTTCTATATGCAACCTAATACTATAATTATAATTAATAATAATACTATAATTGTAATAGGTTATGATAGATTGTTACTACCTCCTTTCGTTATTGTCATTAGGAATTATGATTACGTATGGTTATATATTTCCCGGTGTCATCGATCGCTAGAAAATGGCGGTGAGATAATATACCTATATAGGTATAATGGCACGCAATTTCAAAGAGGCGAAGCGAGGATACTCGATAAAACATCGCCGAACTCGATTGTAAATGGATGAGTTTAAAGATGCATTTTGGATAGCTACGAGAGACGATTTCCGGGGATTTGTTGGACCGGTACATCTCAAACAGTTCTTAAGTTGTAAATCCGATTTCCGGTGCAGTTAGTAGGGTATAAATTTTCCTTTTCGTGATATCTTAGATCGATGAATTGGAAACAGTTTAGTCCATCATAAATCTTATCCCGAGTTCTTGCAAATTCTTACGACCTAATCGACAAGCTCAATGCAATTAGTAGATTACGATTTCGATTTTTCCTAGTTTTGTGCAGATAAACGAATTTCATTGGAGGTAGTCGGGGAAATAAATTTGCCGAACGTGTCTCAAATTATTTATTGGAGTCCATGTAAATTCTATCTGTCTTGATATAATTTGATTTTTATTTTTTTTCCTTTTTCACATTTGCTAATGACGAATTAATAATGCGAATTGCACAAATGCATCTGTCGAAATAATTTATTTCGTTGTGTATGTTATATGTGTGTGTTATTAATACAAATACCTGCAATATTACAACGTGTTCATCTTCTTTGATTATAAAGTAATAAATTATATGAAGACAATATTTTCATCCAACATTCCTCTCTTAAATACATCATCAGGAATATTTCATCATTTAGATGAAGAATAAGTTATTTATACCAGCGATAATATTTTGAAATTTATTTTAATGCCTCTTTCTGAAAAACTGGAATGCGAAATATTTTCCGAAATATACACGTTGATACGTGTTTAATAATGCACATACATTGATATTGCTGTGAAGAACTCAAAAATGAACACGTCTCTATTGTCGTCATAATAGAAATATATTATTTGAGATGAAATATTTGTGGCGGATCGGTATCAATAGGACGCCGACAGGTCGAGGCATCAACGCTGCGCAACACCTCCCGGGCGATCCGCGGGTACTAATCGCCAACACCAGAGGGCTACGACGAGAACGAGTCTATCTCGCTAGCGGTCGAATATACGGGCGAATGATACAAATACCGCACCTAGCGAGACTCCCTCTACGTTTAAGGGAGGGACTACCGAGCATAGCCTTACTGACGCGTCCACCGTTAGTCCCGGGACGAAACGCAACCTTTCTTTTCATCTAGCTCTAACAACACCTCCGCCACATATTATTCAAGAGCATAATTTAAAACCAGGGAATGATCTTAAAATTTTTTCACAAGACACCAGTAGTAGTGAAACGTGTATTTTGATTCTGGATCCCCGTTACAATCCCCGGTACAGTATAAAATACAGGATCTTCGTAGAAAATTGATCAATGAGTCACTGTTTCTACTACAGGGAAATGAGGAAAAATCGTATCTGCCGATTGCAAAAATTATTTCTTAACATCTATTAGGTTGTCTCAAAAGTTTCTTTTGTTTTGTAAGGAAATAATAGATACACATTTTTTGTTTTATATTATTTTATTGAATCTGTTATTAATATATTATTATTAATATATAATTTGTTATTAATATATATATTTGTTATTACATATATTGTGTAAACAAAAAAATGTTGCAATTTTCAGATAAACAACGAGTAAGCGAGAAATTTTTGTACAATTTTTATATTTCACTACGGAAATAAAAGATCGCTGCTTTTTGCACTTGAAGGTGTGTGGCGAAATTTAGAATAATTTTGTTTGTTCGACGAGTACAGACTTAAATCGAAGCAGACCGTTTGGAAAAAAGAGGTAAAATTCACGTAGCTTTACGATCCGTTGAAATAAAACGATAAAACGACGAGATATCAGCGTAAAGTGTGGTCGCAGTAAAGCAATCAATTTTTTGGTGCAATTTCGGTATTTCATTGAAACAATGAAAATCGAATTAAAAGTAACGCGTGCGATTGCACTTTGGGGATTGCCGTTTACGTGTCTCATGGGGAAAGCTGCAAATAACAGGAACAGTCCAGATTCTGTGGTAGTTTCAGGCGTAAATTCTTTTTCGTGAAAATGAACAGGAATCAGACATTAGAGAACTATTGAAATAGCGAAAATTAAATGAAACCCTAGTTGCAGAAAAAATTGCATCGTAAAGTTAATAAATATCTCCACGGAATATCAACGGAAATCTATTGAAAAATTCTATGATATTTTCGATTGAATTTTGCGTTTAATTATCGGAATTTTAAATGAAACTTATTAATTCCTTATAACTTAAAGCTTACAATTTATACATTCCATTAATAATATTAGTGCGATTGTGGAGGAGATGAAAGTAAAAATAGATAAAATATAGAAGAATAAAAGAAAATGGAAGAGAGAGGAAATTAGAAGAAAGAAAGAGGAAAGAAGGTATGCGAATCAGAATACAATAAATAGTACATGGGAATAAGAGCGGAAGGAATACCAGAATATCTGGAAAAAACATGGAACGAGAATCAAGTGAGGAGAATCGTAAGATTCAGATTACGGAACTAGATTAGTGGAGGGAAGTATTGATGAAAAAAAAGGGGAAAAAGTGCTATGTGGAGAAGAGGAAGAGACATGGGAATACGTGTTGGAGATATGCGACAAGTACGAGGAAGAATCGGGAGGATGGCAGGAAAACATGGAGGGGATATTAAAAGAGGTGAGGGGACGGGTGGATAGACAGTAGAGAACTTAGAGAAGAAGAAAATAGAAAGGGCTGAAGGATAGAGGAAGGGGCAAAGTAACGGAATGAAGGTAAAGCCAAAAAAAGATGTATCAGTCAATAGGTTAGATCAATGTCGTTCAGCAAGCCTTGAGGCGGGCAAGGGAACACACCGACGCCCGCGGGCAGATTTGAAGCTAAAGACGTGAGCTCGTGGTGTCACATACATTCAAGCAGAGTGAGGAAATGACGCTTGCGATAAGAGTATAGGCTTGCAATAAGAGTAGAACCATACATGTTGTTTAGTGTGGATTGTCCACAATTCAGTTTCGAGCACCTAATTGTTATAAAGGAATTAATTTTTTACTGCTGAATTAATTACAAAATTAATTATAGAATTATTACAATTATAGAATTAATTAATTAATTAATTTAGTTCTGTATTACATAGTAATAAATTGTATCGTTATTCTTTCAATACTTCCAATTTCTTCAATTTTTATTTATCTATTTTATATTTTATATTATATTGATATTTACCTAAACAACATTTTTTCACGTTTTCCGTTACATATCTTTGAAACATAATTGTTCTTCTTAAGACGGACGATTGTTACTACATACATACATAAGTACATCTGTACATGCACCGTTGCTGCACATTTGTTTACACCTAGAGAAGGATAATACATTGTCCCTCCGGACAATGACTGAACGACATCGGATTAACCTACGATTTACGTTCGAGAATGCCCGTAATATTTACGTTTGGTCCGATCATCTACTACAGGCTATGTTCGTAATATTTACGTTTGGTCCGATCATCGCATTACGGGCTATACCTGTAGCTGTAGGTTAAGGGGTTAAATGGCGTAAAGCAGGTGCAGTAAAGATCAAAATTCTGGTGTATAGACAGAAGTAAAATAAGAATAGGATAGAAATAGGACGATTAAATCGAGAGACAGATAACGTAAAATAAAATAAGCTGGCTTAAGTACAGAATAACAACTATTGTATAAGAACTTCGTAGTCCCGAAAGAAAAACAACAAAACATTACTAAAACTATTAATGCAATCGTTGCAAAGGACCCTGTTCTTTTCTTCCACGTCAATTGCTTTTTGTTACTTGCATTGAATAGGTGTAACGCAAGCGACGCATGAAGAAATCACCGTCGAAAAGGTCCTTTGTCGCGAGAAGGGGGTAGAAAACGTAATTCCGGTAACACAATAATTCACTGTCGGTTATAGCGAGTTTAATTACAAATCTCGCATATTTGAGGCGGTCGATACAAAGGGGTATTGCTGGAGTACAAATAGCCAGAGGCTCCTTTCCGACCTCGAAACGTAGTTCCGGTCCTAGCAGCACGGTGACACGGCGGGGTGCGTTATTTAAATTCAAATGTGACTGTCCGCAGCGGAACGGCTGCAAAAGGGAGCTCAGTCAAATCGTACCTGCTATCAATGACACAAAAGAATTCGAAATCGCCGATTTCTGATTGCCACCCTTTTATGCAGCTCCATACTACCTCGAAATCGATTCTCAAATTTCCTCTATACGTTTGCTTACCTATGCGCGAGAACGCTTAGGAATTTCGATTCGTGGTATTAGTCAGCTTGACAATGTGTATACATCGATTAATATTGTTTTTAATTTATGTGATATTCGCTGATATTGACATTAGTTGGTGATCCCTTCTCGAATACAAATTTAATGTGTATTTTGTTTGACATTTATTACTAATTATTTATTTTTGGATTTTCTTGATTTTCAGTAATGCTGCTTCTTTCTACAACATAGCGGGTACCGTCAAACACTTCTCCTTTGTCAATATTAGTTTCATTTACAAAATTTGTTCATTACCAATATTATTTAACGAACTTGACGTCCTACGCGTAGAATCCCTTGCGCATCTTCTATCACTTATTACGCGACAACGACAAAGTGTAAAAGTTAAATCAACTTGGTACATGTGCAGCTTACGTAGCATAGTTATATACAACTTTTAACTAGTCTTTGGTCCTTTAATTAACAAGCAAGTATGGTAGACTTCGCGTGACCTTAACAACAAAATAAAGGATGACCATATAGCTAATATCTTTAATACGAGGGTCGTCTTTAGAGTAGCACCCGTTTACGTATAGAAGCCATATAAGACGATGGAATGTACTTACAGAAGGTTATCTAGCTTCATTCATATATTGACATAAGTCATATCAAATTTTTTGTTTAAATATTTAATATTGTCGTTGTATCACACGTTCAAAATGCCAATGCGAATTGAAAATCCCGTCAACGATGCTTTCGCGGTTTTTGAACGCTGAAAATATTCTTCCAAAAGGAATTCACCGCCGACTTATAGCAGTTTACGACAATAAGTTATGGATGCATCATTAGTAAGACGATGGATGCAGGAATTCAATAGGGACAAAGAAACTGTGTGTGATCGTAAGCGATCCGGCCTCCTGTCCCTGATTACAGAGGTGTCTAAGAACGTGTTTGCGACATCATTGCAAATGATAGACGCATCAAACGAGCCAGATTACCATCTTTTTCTTTTTTACGAAACTTAAAGAGCTTGTTGGTCGATAACGCTTCACAAGAAATGATGATTTAAAGACCTGCACAAGACGATGGTTATGTGAACTGACGACAGAAGTGTATGACAAAGGTATCCAAAAACTCGTATAACGTTACGATAAGTGTTCAAATAGGACTGGTGGTTCTATTGAAAAATAACTCAGTGTATGTACTAAAGCTACAAATGGAGGAAACCTTTCAAAATGCATTTGTATGTTGTTATTTCAAAATGGGCATTGCTTTCTGAACGACACTCGTATTATAAATAATCAGCCAACGATAATTAGAAGGGCAGGCAAAATTCTAGAATGAAATTGGAGAAAGAAACATTTACTATGGAGTATTTGAAATATAGAAATGTTGATTAAAATTTAGTGTTTTGCTGTGATAAATAAACATCTTTTCTGAAATAATACGCATCTGTTTGAAAATATTTCGAAAATATATCAAAAATAAGAAACTGATTCACGAAGATCGCATAGAAGTTGCGTGTGTATAGTTATTATTGCCATGTTGGCTGCGCCGTGGAACGTAGACTTCATACTCGCTTTGGAACATCGTAGCCATTATTGAATCTTTGATCACGTTCAGGATTTTAGGAATGCAATATAATGTGCGCTGCCATTACTCGTGTAACATCGTTCCTGTAACGATGCATCGGTGATTCGAACATTAATGAAGATTATTCTATTACTTTATCATTCACGCTCCAAATGCTCGACAAAATGCGTTTAAAGTTGTTTCGGTTAAAGCTTTAAACCAGGGAAAGGGTTACGACTGATATATATTACAGTATTATTCTAGAGAATTAGGAATACATTAATTTTTAAAAGACATTTTTGGTAATTAATAACAGAATGTAGAATTAGTCATTTTCTGAAAAGAACATTTTTATAACTTTGAACGATATTTTATTTATATTAACCTTACAAATTGAGTAAGGTTTTTAAAGCTTGGTGATTTTTTCATTAGTAAAAAATGTTCGTTGTACGCAGATGCAATTTATTTTCGTCCTGAAAGAGTGTGCAATCGCAATATTTATCTCGATTGTTAAACGCGATTTATTATTAAAGGATGAGCGGATAAAACGCACGCTCCAATACGTGCTGTCAACTGGAAACGATTGATTCGTCATTTGTTTATGACCGTTTTACCCGGAGCTTCAATTATTATTAAAAGAAATCGATGTACTGTGACAGAGATAGCCCAGTCAGTTTCCAATTCCAACGCAATTTGTCTGCAAGGCAATCAATTTCGCCAATACCATTTAGAAAATATGATGATATACTTATTACATTTTTCTTTTAATTCGTATTTGATTTATATTACATCGGAATTAATCTCAGCAAATTTCAACAAAATGTCTAATTTTCGTGAAGTTAATTAAAAATCATAATCCTTCGGATAAACTTTTGCTTTTTGCTTTGTCTTTGTATTACAATCTAAATCCAATTAACAAATTCAATCCACGCAGCGGCGAGTAGATATTTTGCTCTTTAAAAATTTATTATCGCCAGGATGAACGTATTAGGAACACATTTTTATGGCGTTACAGTTTTCCAAAGATCCAACTTTCTCACAATCAGTATTATTTTCTCTGTCAATTGTTTGTGATAATCGTTAAAATGAACGGTTCTACGATCTACAATTCAGCTAAAGTTCCACTCATAATAAACGGCAAATAATCATAATGGCCAAGAAATTTGAAATTCTACCAAGAACATCTGCGTTCAATCAAAACAGCCCGTATCATCACTCGTCGAAAACAATGTTTCATTTTACGCAAATCAAATAACAGAATTCGCAAACACGAGAAGCGTGCATAAACTTCGATTTCCCCGACTTCGAAATCGAAGCAACTGCACGTGATGCACAATTGTCTAAGCAAAACCCGGTTCATACCCGAATCCCTTTACACAGCTGTAAAGGCTTCAATCACCAGCTGTAATAAGCTGGCCTTAATTTAGTCCGGTTAATATGCACAGAACGTATTTCCGCACCACGTTCACTTTCGTAACGTATGTGGAGGAACTTTGGTGCCCTTATGGGAGCTATGCGCAAGATTACAAGGCTATGGGAAAGCGTTATTCAACTGGGTCTGTAATTACACTCAGGACACGCGACGCTCGTGTGTCTCCTGTTGTGCCCCCCTGCCTCCCACTCTTTCTTTCTCTCTCTTTCAATGTGTATGTGTACTTGTGCGTATACGTCTATACATATACGCGTACATACGTGCAGTCGTGTAGAATGTGTTTTGCATAGCTTTCATCGATTTACACGATTGCCACTAAGCAGAAGCTGATTTTGTGATGTTTTTGCGTTGTTCCAAGGCATGCTAGTTTTTTCTGGCTGTCTCCTGAACCTGCAAAATCGTCGTTCTTCTTCCTCGTTATATGCGACTCTTTTCGGTCCCTTTTGCGAATTAAACTGAAAAATTCAGGCCGATGGGATGATCTGGTACTTGGGAAATTATTTTTGATCGAACTCGCTCTCTGATGATTTTAAATGCGAGAAAATACTAGTATCGGTCATATGGTCATTGGCATTTATGCGAAGAATTTGAATCGTTTTAGTTATCTTTTCAGTGAAACATTTCTTTTCATGGCGATCATAATTAATTTTAAATGCGTGAAATTGTCTTCTTCCTCCAGTGTTAATCTACATAGGTAGAAGATTTTTTCTTAAAATATTCCTCAACTCGTTACGCATGTATCTTTAAATGCGAGTTCATGATAAATGTTGCACGATCTAAACCCCATCTGTATTAATCCATAGTGCGAAACGTGCAGATGTAATTACAGGTTACAATAGATATTGAAACTCGGTCTCATTGGAGTTGTACTGCAACAAAACTTTTACTAACTCAATCTTCGGTTGAGCTACTAATAATGTACCTTCTGTAATTGTAATTCTGTTTTAAAGGAAAGATCGTCCCCTGGGACAATTTTGTCGAACTTTAACAAATTAAAGTCGGCCGAAATAACAACCATTAGTCTTCCAGTAAATCGATGATACGATCATATTTCTGGACGTTGTGTCTCCATCTACCCCATCAATTGTCGCCATTACCACCAAACGAAGAGTCAGGACAAAAATGATCTACTTCTACGAGCGATTTTCCGTTACAAACGACTCTCTAAACGACTGGTGTCCCGATATTTTTCATAGGAACCGAGACATTGCACAAATGAAGTCTAATACTTGTATCCGCGTATTATAAATTCGAGCAAAAATGGAAAGCATTTTTCTCGACGGCGCGGCGTGGCGTCCCCGCTCAGTCTCGTCTTCCTAGTCTGCTAGGAATTTTCGTCGAACCAGGTCAATGTTTCGCGGCGATGCGAACTGGATCGAACGCTGTTCCCGGGAGTGCTGGCACGACGCCCAGAAACGTATTATACTAGTGTCGAGCGAATCTTCGCGACATTGCTACGGCCCTGCCCTGCCCTGCCACTTCCTCGAGGATCCTCCTCGCGTTCGTGATACGGGATTTCGCTACTTCCGGTCTAACGTCTCGTCGCGTTCCAGGGACGTCATTTGTCGTATGCTTTTCTTGGCTGATTGTTTTTCACGCATCAAATTCTGATGACGTTTCGTAGAAACACAGAAAATGGAAATGGAAAATGGAAAATGGAAAATTTACCAGGAAAATGAGTATGTCGAGATGCAGACGATTAGAGATTAATTTTTTGATGGGTTTAATAGCTGTAACAGCAACTGATTTTTATGAATTTTTCTTGGAGATGAAATTTTAATTTTCCACGAAATTCTTTTGAGGTTCGTAGTCGCTCACGCTGCGTTGTGATCTTCCCAATATAGGCCAGTAACCCAGAAAATCTTCGTCATGGCAGAGCTTGGTTTATTTTGTTGCGAGATAGGTAGTTTTAAGAGCGTGTTGCAGAATGTTGACTGTTCTTATGTAGCGCATTCTCAAGGACAGCGCAGGTTTAAGAATTAACTAGCAATATTTTAGACTTGTGCTTCTTCGAAAATAAAACACCAAATAATAGACAATTAACTGTTAATGATAAGATCTACACATATTGAGTAACTATCAAACCTCTATGCACTATTCTCTATATACTTTTCTGTAAACCAACTCTTTCTTTTTTTGTCCTCTAAAAGTCTTTCCCAAATAAATTATTCTCTTTTTCTTTAATTTCATTTCTTACATCTACGTAAACCAAATCAAATACATGAATCTTATTCCGGCGTATCGAAACTATATTATTGCTTATTCAGCACACTGCCAGTTAATGTTGGTTTCAAAGCCATATTACATCCATCTATCAAATCCCGTACTATCGAACCTGATTTTAAAAGATTTATTTTTAGATTCGAGCAAACATCCTAGAAACGATTCGCTTTTTACAAATGTTATACCTTATCCCAGGAACTATAGACAAGTATACGATAGAAAAGGAAACTGCGAACAAATATGAATGTCTCGATATATCGAGTCACATCGTGTATGGTCCTAGCTTAAAATAGGAAATCTCATAATAACGAAACACGATATAACGTGCACATAGAAACGAAATACGCGTACATATTTTCATCAATCAATGTCGACCAACGTCACAGTGTAGTTTCGCTTTGCAAAGGTCGATCCCTCATTGATTTTGACAGTGCAAAATGGGTGTCGCGACAAAGTGATGGTTTCTTCTGAATCGAGGGTTATAATTTTCGAATAGTCATGCGCCACTAATTGAACTGTGCAGAAAGATTCATCTACAGGGTTGTAAAACCCAGGTTAATAAAAACGATATACATACTATTCTATCGCGAAAGTTGCCTACTAGAGTAATATGGAATTAATTAAAGGATAATTATTCAAGACCATTGAAAAGGTAATGATTTATGGTACTGCTGATTGGGCCCTAAGAGCGGTCTAGGCCACAAAATTCTTGAAGAGCCAACAGTGCCATAAACCACCCGATGAAAGAAGCAAACTTTATCCTTCACCCCAATCTTAAGCGACAATAACCGCGTAGATGCGAGAGATCAGTCGTCAAATGCTGTTGCTTTCCATCTTACGAGAACCAAGGATTTGGTCGCTGCACACAACGAGCACATGCGAAAAGTCTATTCTCAAGAGCTATTGTCATGTCGTGGTTCGACCGCCACGCACGAAAGGTAGAGACGCCAAGGAGCAGTCATCAAGAGTAGGTTGTTTCCCCGTTTTACAACACCCCCAGGTGGTGGTATGATTCAATCATTCGTCGAATACGGTCGTCTTCCGTCTCACGAAGTTCGGGGCTCATGGTCCAACCGCCGGACAAGACAGAATCACATACGCAAAGTCAGTCGTAGAGTACGGTTCATCTTCGTCTTACGAAGTTCACGAGTCATGGTCTTGCCGTCAGACACGACATAAAGTCGATATTGTGTATCATATCTAGAAGGGACAGTCCCTTAATAGTTACGCATCTAATAAATTCAGTCCACTTTGTAATCAGTCTGTCTGGCCTGCAACTCCTTTCCACCGTCAACCCGCTCACAACCGCGAGTTTTCAAACGCGTACAATAATAGACGATAGTTAACCATGTTGAGCAATAGAGAATGATTCCTTTGCCAGATTAACTATAGAACCTAGGTTAACTATATACGCGATTCTATCATGAAAGTTACTCACTAAATTTAATATTAGGCAACCGGATATCGATGAATAATTAGTAAGCGATCCTGATATGGTAATGAATTCTGCTTATTTTATCGTTTTGAATCATCGATTCCCTAAAGTGTAAAAGAAGTAAAATTGGTCATAATGTTTGTATTAAAAAATTTTCTAAGACAGTAGAATTCTAAACTGACATGTTTCACAAATTTTTGGATTTGACGGATCATATATTTGGAACTTTGGCCCGTAATATATTTATACAGGAATGATAAACTGTATAGCGAATCATTAGAATGAATAATCTGGTATCGTCTTAGTGTAGCGGATAATTAATTTCGGCTCCGCTTTAGCATGTCATTCGTGAGATGCTCCGCAGCTGAACTTGAATGCAAATGCCACCCGATCGTTGTTCTAAACGAATTCGACGTCAGATGGTACGACCAGCCACGTCGAAGTTTATCGAGAGTTAAGCCTTAAGTCGAAAACTATGTTACTTACTAATGAGAAGTGCAAACCGAGGAACGATGGAAATTACGCGCGACCTACCTGAGGGACGATAGAAACTACGCGCGACCTAGCTGAAATTAATTATCGTTGAACCTATCGTTGCGTTGTAACTGTCCCATTCGAAGAGAATCTAACGATTCTAAAGCATCTACCTTACCGCCGATCGTGTTTTGCCTCGCTGATGAATCACAAGCTATGAGAACGTTACTGTATGTACTGTAACTATTTGGATGGTAGATACGGAAATTGTGAAACTGATTTGTGATCATATCGAGGGCATGTGAAAGAGGCAAATGGTAGTACGTAATGAAGATTATATTACGTAGTTTATATTTCAATCCGACATTTATTATGCAATATTTCATACTCCTTATATTTTATATATTTAATTTCTATTTATGAAATAACACACATGTTTTGATAAACTCTTTATTATAATTCTCTGTTATGTATAAGACCAAATAATTTATGTAAATAATATTAAATTGGAACGAACGGAACGAATAGTGGTTATAAAATATTCGTGGAAATTAATTATCCATATGTAAATTAAATAGTGAATGTGTATTCATGTTTAAAAAGAACAAAGTTAATGTCTGGTTGATGTTTATTATTCATGTTTATTAATTGTTAAAAGAATTTGATGAACATGCATACGCAATATTGCCATAATACAATTTTAATGATTTTATTCGTATCTTCGTCAAAATTATGCATTAGTTTATGAACTAACTATTAGTTTATCATTATAGATATATATAGGTATATTATTATATATATCTATTATTATTATTATTAGTTTATTATTATAGATTAGTTAATGATACAACTATTTAATACCTGTTTGAAGCAGTATGCGAACTTTGAAATGAAGAGCTTTGATCTAAAAAGATCTATCTAGTAATCAAATAATAAACGACAAGCTAAGCAGATCTATAATTCCTATCGAATCATATTACTACTTTGTTTTGATGGATCAACAAAATTTCAACTCCGTCGTGTCGACTACTCTCAAGAGTGGAAAGATCTATAAAAGGAAAAAGGGGAAAGAGTGAAAATTAACAAAGATTTCCACGTTCAGATCTGTCGGCACAAGTTGCTCGACAGTTAGTCGACGTTCCCGTGAACTATAAAGTTGAACGGCGTGCTTGCCTGTTTGTAAGTATATATGTATAATGATAAAAAGTTTAGGACATTGCACGGAGAAAGCCTCAAGCGCGATAAGGGGCCACGTTATACGTCCACAAACGGTTTCTCGTTAGAAACAGATAATAGCAGACAGTGTTACCCCGTGAAAGTTGCAGTAGTACGTAGCATCAGGCAGAAAGTTGCATGCTTCGTAATTGTAACTCGCTCGTATAAGTTTCCTGACGATGTAATTTACGTCTCGAACGTCCACCATATTCAAAATGCCGATAGGCGTTGATTCATCGTATTTAGTCATTGCTCGATGACGGCCATTATGGAATTGATCTTTATTCTGAATCTAGCAATCAGATTGCTAGGATTTTCGGAGAAATTCGTATAAATGTACATGATCTGATCATATGACATTAAATATTTCAGTATCGGAGAAGCAAGTTATAATCAAAATAATCTCACGTGATTACGATAATATTATTATTTAATCTGTTTAATTTATTAATAAATTATTATTAAATTTAATATTTGTTATTGCATGAAATTTTCGGTTGTATAATATTATGCCTGACTAGTAACTTTTCGATACTACTTATTGTCAAATCGTTTAGTCAGTCACGTAGAAAGATGTAGAAAAATCGCATAAAGGAAATGATACGTTATTTTCTTGCGATCTAAATGTATGTGTCTATCTATTTTAAATGCAATTTATTCTATATATTCGTTTTATTTTAGATTGGTTTATTTAATTTTGAAATACGATTAGAAACATTTTGTAGGAAATAAAACATTCGTATGAAATAAAACGGGAGAAAATTGTCTAAGGAAGAAAAACAACGGTTTACAGACGACATATAATGAATAGAAAATCGAGCAACGCGGCTCTCCTCGATTCAAGATCCATCTCGGATCTTGTGCAATATGTTTTCCCTCGCCCCTTCATTAGGCAGTGAATGATGCAATCTACTCATTAAACCAAAGAACGGTGACGAAGCTCGCAATAATGACTCGGCCCAAAAGATTATCAAGTTTCCCATTATATCGCTATAGTATCGTCTGATAGTTAATTGACCATCTCTAGCCATTGATGTTGCCTGATCGATTACGCCTTGTGATGCACATACGTTACGATGATGTAATCTATCCTTAATTACTTGGACAATTAATAGGCCAAACTGGAAATTTAGTCCCGATATATTTTTCATTGGAAGATATTTCACGTTTCCATCAGGATTTTTAAATATACAAATTTGCTTAACGCTGCAACATTTATCAGTTTGAGTAAATTTATGTTTTAATTATAAAGCTTAACACAAAGTACTGGTCAACTTTTTTCAAGCATTTATTCCAACTGTTGCCGAGAGAATCTGGTCGAAATATTACAAATATTTAACAATTTTTTTCAACAACAACTCAACTTTCAGATTTTTAAATTTTATGAAATACCGCCCGTTCTATAATATACCCGAAAATCAATAAAAATTTAAAGTGGAGGCATTGTTGACTATCTGATTTTGCATAGAGGAAATTGTTTACCCAACGACGTGCAAAGTTTTGCGTATGTTGGTACAACGTCGCGTTTAACAGATAGGAAATCTTGGAAAGTTCTTGTTTGTATGGAAATTGCAATTCACGAACGAATTTCTGTGTTAAATTTGTTAATAACACGAAACGAAGTACGGATATATTGCACAAACATAGTAAATCTATTTCGTGTGATTTAAACAGTGTTTATAAAGTTTGGGCATTCTCTTAAATCTCTCGAAAATTATAGGTTACGATTTCATAAATTCTTTTGTACATAAATACTTTAAACGAGATGAATTTCTTAATTATTTTTAGAAACTTTTTAATATCCCAGTAATTAGCATCTTCAATTACATTTATGTGCGACCTAATAAATGTCTCGCATTATAGGTTCTCATTATAGACTACAACTGATTTAATTCTCATGCGGCTGGTATTGGTATAAAGCGATATTAATCATCGTGAAAACTTTCTCTGACAATCGCGTTTGTTCCATCGTGTTTCGCTTATTTCAATGAGTTCGAACGGTTTTTGGAGCAGCTTTTGTACAGCTCTGTTTACATACTATCGATCGAGTACAAGCGAAATTGAATTTAGGATATTTCAACGAAAGGCTACGCGTTGACTGCGTACGCGTAAACATAATTTGCATGAAACGATTTCCCTCTACGAACTTTCATCATTATATTCTCGATTGGCCGAGATTTTAATTAAAAATTTTGATGGAGAACTAACTAGCCATTCCATCCACTTTGCCCTGATATTACAAGCGAACATCTCTAATTACTTACCTTCATATTCCTAAATGTTACGGTATGTTTCTTTTTTTTCAGCTTTATATAGGTCCCATTTTATTACAGTGTGTGTGTCTTTTCGTACGCAATCAAAAGTTATAGAATATGCTAATAAATTTAACGAAACGGAATAAAAGTCTGTCGCTAACCGCAATAACTTCCAAAACTCTTTTCTTTCGCTTTTAAATCGGTTAAAACGAAATTTCACCCATTATTCTTCAAGTTTTCTTATAGCATACTTTCTTCAAGAACATTTGTTACGCACCGATAAATCTACTCCGATTGCTATTGCAATTATGCTACGAAGATAGAACTATACAAAATTATACAGAACTTTTTGTTATCGTACAAGAAAGGAGTAAAAATATATCATTCGATATTATATCTTCATTCTCTTGAATAAACTCACATCGTATAGAAAAAGTGCGAGCATTCGAATACCGTTTAAATAGAATTTGCTAAGGAGACGATAAAAAACAGTGGATTCCAACTGGGAATTGAACGTTGATAGACATCCATCAATATATGTCCACGTATAATATCGGCTCGACGAAAATTTGCAGACGGCCCTGGACAAAAAATAGTGTTTTAATCTAATAATCTAAAAACCGCTTCGATCGATGAGCCTTGGAATCCGATGAACAGCTTTTCATTTACTCCGCGGTATTTCCGCCAGTCAAATCGGCAAATATTTAATCATCACACAATAATGAAAGCCCGATCGACGCATGCTGTTCTTCATCGTACCGGTGGAAAACACCGCAATCGAACGAGTTTGTTCTATTTTAGTTGTTTCAACACTGACACGTGTATATTTATGAAATGTTTGGTTATTTGTCCGTTTTTTCTTTTTTTTTTTTTTTTTGGTTGCCTTGTCTTTGTTATTTTTTCGTTTTTTATACAGATTTATCTTTCTACTATCAAATTAGGGAATTGATGCTATGGGAAACATCCGAAGCGAAGTGTTTGTTATTACTTAATATGTTAGTTTGCGCTTGGAAAAATTGAAAATATCTCTTTGAGTAATTCCGAGTAATTTATCTTGACACGCGGAAAAATGCTTGATTACCATAAACTAAATTTTCTGAATACACCATGAACGCTTTTCCCTAGCTATTCTTTTCTAGTCCCCTAGAACTTCCCCTACGTGGCTGAAAAAGGGAAGCGTTCAATTATCCAGGCTGAACCACGATCAGAGAGACACGTAAAGCGACCATAGGAAGAAAAAAGAATCGCTAACAGCACAACATGGCGAGGGTATGTACGCGCGACAATACGCGGGGTAGAGAAGAATACAAGGGAAAAACGAGCGAGGGGATGGAAAAAGGAATCGTGTCTGGCGCACACAGGAAGGAGGCGAAAGATTACAGTGTCCGGGAACGAGGGTGAAAACGGAGAAAACGAGAACGTTGGTTGACAGAGGTTGTACGACGACGAGAAATGGGTGCATATACGAGAGGACGGCCGAGATTTATGGATTTCGAAGCAAATTCCTGGACCCGAATCCGTACACCGAATAATACTCGCCACTGTCCAATTGATCCGGACAGTCGGTGAATCCGTTCACCTAAATTCTCAACACAGTCCTTCTTTTTTCCTCCCTTCTTCCTCGTTTTATATGTTCCTCGCTTGATTCTGTCCTACAGTTTTCCATAAAATTCTTTGATTTTATATTACTGATTTTATAGCGGTGAATAAATATAGGTTTAGAAGACGCTTACGTTTACTTTTAAGTTTATTATTCCAAATTAATCGTTAATTATTTCAAAACAATCGACTTGTCTATAGGCAATTACCGATTCTTCAATTAAATATTTCATAATGTGATATACATAGAGAAAGACACCTGCGGATAAAGTTAAAATAATCGTAATAGTGATAGTAACAGTAATAGCGAAAACGAATCATTTTCAGTTCGCAAATGGTACAAAATTTTTGCACAGTACTGTATAGGTATGTTTGTGTGAATGATAACTGCATAGCGAAAACGGACCTCGTTTTAGGTGACAAGTCGATGTAAACTACGATGCGGAAAGATCCAGTGACATATGGAGAGACAGTTCCATTAATGCTGTTCTACAGAGCTTGTCCAGAATTAATCACCGGACCACCATTCAAGCGTTCCTTGGTTTGTTACGGTTTTTTTCCTGGAATTTACCGTTTAACACCGTCCAACCAAGTAACGGATGCACAAGCATTTTCGTCGTTCGTACGTAATTTATGGGATAAGTAACTGCTCCGTTGCTTGCTTTCGTGAATATTAAGTTTTCATCGTTTTTACCCGATTCTTTTTCAGAACGCGTAAAAGTCGAAGAAAAGGTTTTAGAAATTAAAAGTAACGACGCTTTAAAAGAGATCGAACAAAATTGCAAGTTGGACAAGTAAGACTGAGAAAATAAAATTAATATTATTCCAGTTATAAAATAGTAACGATGAAAAAAGGTTTTAGGACATGACATTTAATTTATAACAGACTTTCGTACGGCGATAGAAGCCGACATAGCGAGTTCGGTGATATATAGCTTTATAGATGGATGATTGATGGTTTGAAGAATGTTTAAAGGTAAAGTTTGGAAGAGATTTTTATATTCCGTAGCATAAGCAGAATCGGAGATCGTTACTGATTTATAAGACCATTTTTCAAGTCAGTCACTTTTATCCTGCGATAGTTAAAAAGATTAAGTTCTTGAGTACTGCTAAACCCTAAATTTACAACTGTAAAATTCCATCATTGACTTCTGAAACTTGTATCATCGATTTGATAAAGTACTGTTTGCTGCAAAAACAGCTTGGTGCTTTATTTATCGTATAGCTTTGCCTCGTTCTTTAACAAAGGTTTCTACGGATCTCAATTTCCAGGTATCCTTAAATATATTGGAAAGTAAAAGGTATTGACGAATATCTTCTAAAATAATTTTTTGATATTCTCGATAAAATTTTTGATAAATTAAATTTCATGAAGTAAATTTTTTGATAAATTTTCAGATTCATCGATTCCATCTGGGTGTATCGTGTCCATCTTTTCGTTAGTTTTTTCCTCCGAAAGATCGTTACTAACATCGTAACGTACGATCGTAACAAACATGTTCTCATTGCACAACGGTATCGTCAGCAATTTTCTTTTCTCCGAGTTTCTTCATTTTTTCATTCGATTTCGTGTTGGTTGGCAGCTCCTCCCAATACACCCTTCACCGTGCGCAATTTTTACTGCAGTTCAAACCGTGCTACCCATAACCTATCATATTCCTTTTCGACGTCCGAAGAATCATGCCAGAAAAATGGAAAAGAAGAGCTACTACGTTCTTGGAATCCGCAATGTGGCACGCAAACTTGTTGAAAAGTTTCGAGTTCGAATCATATTTTAGTTGGTTCCTATCTTGCATAGAACCTATCTTACTTGAATTTCATCGTAGATTTAATGGCAGTTCAATAGAGAAGTCCTCTTGATTTCTTAAATTTTAAAAGATAATTTTAGAATTAAAAATTTGAGAATTACACAGTGCAAATTCTTAAATACGATACGATTTTGAGGAAAAATCTTCGTCGGTCGAACAATTACAAATATTTTTGGAGAGAGCGTTTAAATTATTGAAGCCTACCATAAACATGATCTTCATTTGACTTTCCCAACGTAATCTTTCCTACCTCCGACATAATTTTCTATCTATTTATGCTCTTTCTTTTGTACTCTTTCCCAACTTATCCCATTTTGCTGATTTCCTCTCTTTATCTTCTCGGAATCTTTTCGCGAGCAGCATGGAAAGACCATCCTAGCGTCGAGTTCATCCGAACTTGTTTGAAATCTTCGAAACGAATACTGTCAAAACTTCTTTCACGGGGAGACTAACTTCGCCGGATCGGTTAATTAGTGTCTCGAAGCTCGACAAACAGCGATAGAAATTGGAATAACACGTTGAAATCCATGGAAAATTGATAAACCACTACTACGATGTCGTTGAAAATTGAACATCGAGAGGAATATTTAAAATAAACAAATTTAATCTCACTATTTTGGAGGAAGAAAATTACATCAACAAACCAATATGCATTTTATAAATGTTACAAATTTTAAATAGACTCTCAGAATTGTTTTGCGTTAGAAAATTCTTTAATCAAATATCAACCGTGACAAGCTCTCCAAATCTATTTGACGCGAAATCACAACGATATTCGATTAACTGAAATCACTATAAAACACGTTCATCCTGATTGGTTGCCAGAAAAAGGAGGCTTAAAACGCACAGAAAAGAGGAAAGAAATAAAAGTCGGCGTGGCGGTAGTTGATCCACCGACGCGACGATCGAACGAAGCAACGATGTCATTCATTCGAATAACACCGGAAGATTTACTCGCGACGGAGCTTCCTTTATTTGCAGCGACTTGGTCTTCTTGGAGCTACCACAGTAAACTTTATCCCCACAGCAAAACGAGAAAGTTTCCGCGGAGGCAAACGAACGAAATATAAAAGGAGCCGTTACACGAAATAAAACTAAAGGAGCGGGAATGTGAACACCGAGGGGATGAGTGGTGAAGATGGAAGGGATTGAATAAGGGAGAGAATGGTGGAGAAAGGCAGAAATTGAAGAATGCAACGATGCTGAGGGAAACGGGACTCATTTCCAACCGATCCCACGGTAATCCGCAAGCGTTTTCCGACTGATTGACATTTCCCCGATTTTCTACTACCCCGGCGTATCGAACATCGCCTCTGCTACTTTTACCGTCAGCTTCGTCCACCAAAAGTCTCATCTCGTATTCGAACGTTGGCCGCCTCATGCTTGTTACGTTAGTTCCGTTTTTCGAAATCTCGAAATTAGTGAAAGAATGTCACGTATTAATTTTTTACTCTTGTAATGCCAGTCCCCAAACAAAAGATTGTATAACTACAGCGATAAACAGAATCTTCATCGTTCCAAAAATTTGATACAAATCAGCACATGCGAATCATTCAAGTTTGAAACGCATTGAGAAATCTGCGCGCGCGTACTCTCAGCTGTAAACTTGCCCGAGTTCCGGTTAGTGCTTTCGAAACGATTTGCCAGGCAGAAAGCCGTAGGAAAAAGGCAGAAAAACTCGACACAAGATCCAAAGTTGCCCGAAGGAGAAATGTTTTACGCGTTTCACTCCCCCTTTCAAAGGGGAGAGCATTTTTTCCGCCTCTTCCACTTGCCGTTCGAAAAACTCCAGGAAAAAAGGTATGACGTTTCATGAACGATCCCACGCAAGTTGTCACTCGCACGTTATCGTGCCATCCATACGTACAAGTTTTATGGAATAGTCAAACCGTTACCGTAGAATCGAACCAAACGAGATTTCTTTCGTACCGATACGCTGCGAATTCGAACCGCGAAAATGAAATTTATGCCGCCAGAGAAATAAAAGCGTATGCCTACTTGGCTTCCAAGTTATAGCCTCGAATCTGGTAATCGTATTCGTGATATGCAGTTCTCAAAAATTTTATACCTTTTTCACGTTTCTTCGGATCGCTGTTCATCCTCTTAGAGTCGAGACAAATGGAAATAGTATAAGTAGACGATGTCATAAAGGAACGGTGCAGTTTGTCAACCTGATTTGGGCCTTGATTTACATTGGTTGCATTTGATATGTCAGTCATTGCGATATTTAATTATTTTATTTTTGTTATTACAAATTATACAACAGAGTTTACTGTAAATTAAAATATTTGAATTAAAAAATTCTTGTACCTATTATATAGATACATAGTAAGCATGTCTGACTACAGTGTGATTTTTCTACTGACGTTCTCAAGCGCTGTACAACGTTCAGAAATATCTGATATGTCATGTATTTCTTAAAAGGTCATTTATACAAAAATAAGTGTAATTTTGTGTGTATATTCGATGATCCTCTTCTGCGTTACTATAAACAAAAGTCAGTACATTCGGAAATAGAAGCCTTGCCAGAATAAATAGTGTGTGTGATCGCGAATAAATTTTTAGCGCAGTATAACCTATTTCTCACAAATGGATATTGAAATTTCAGTAGTATTATAAAACTTTTATAACAGTAATTTCTCCAGAGAAAAATCTATATTTCCGTAAAACATTGAGAATATTATGAGTACCGTAAAGCAGTAAGAGACACGTTATAATTTATATCGTAAAGTAAGATTTTGCCACAATTGGATGTGATGGAAGAAAAAGAAAAAGGAGGAGAATGAAGGAAGAGAATGATGAAGTATTCATGTTACAATGTCTCGAGTAAAGTTTAAAGTTAGCTTCGTGTGGCAACTCTCTCTTTTCTTCGCTTGTTGCTTTGCCTGTTTTTCCAGGCAGCGCTTAAAATTTTTTTGAGTTCGAAAAATACGAGTTACAAAACCACTCACCAAATTTTTACTTCCCTGAAACTTTCCCTACAAACAGCCATTAATTGCACGGATTTCTAATAACCGTAAATTGAATTGTGCTTTGTTTGTAAAATAATTTAGCTATGCTTCAGAACCTTGACCACGACGTTAAAATTTCGCGTTACTGTTTTAATTGTTTAAATTGCGAATAATTATTTGTAGGCAAGAGCGAATAACAAAGAACTAGAAGAGTAACGTAACCATAAATAATAGATTTAACTCGATTGTTGAACAGTGACAAATTATTCTCTTCTTAATTTAGAGGTCAATAATTAATTTTTACGTAATTTTAATCTGTTCTAATCTTCTCTGTTTCAGGTAAGAAAAACTTACACCGGCGTTTTACCTGTACCGAAAGCCTCATTCTGGTTCTCGAATTTTGAATAATTTGCTCGTGCAATTTCCAAAGTATGTAATTGCCGATCGGAGAGGATAACGAAGGGATGTGTTCAGAAGCGTAAGAGAACGTTTATTCTTCTACACGTATTATAATCATAATATATTCATCGTATCACAATACAAATCTTGTACCGAATTAAATCTATTTGTGCCACTTCGGACGGTGCAATTCTGTCTTGGATATTTTCTTCCATCTTCCTTCTTAAACAAAGCATACAGTGACGAGCAAAAGTGTAAACACACTCTGCTGATTTTATGTAAAAGGCGATAATACGACTAATTTTTCAAGTGACCGGTAAAGATTAGGTAACAGTAACTACAAGCTGCGTCTGATTAACGAAATGTAATAGTTTATTTTCATTAACATTAATAATGTACAGAACATTTTACAAAAATGTACATCTCAAACCATGTTTACAGTTTTGCACTTTAATTATACTCGTCAAATTAAGGTTTCAACCTAGTATTTCGTCCACTTTCCTTTACTTTTTTTTTAATGCTTTTAATCTACAAGGCATACTGTCAATTAAATTTTTAATTATTTGTGATTCAATATTGTGTCATTCCTATTGTATTCTTTCCCATAATTCATGAGCACCTGAAGGTGGATTATTATATTTTGCCAACCTTCTTTTCAAAATGGACCACAAATTTTCGATCGAATTCATATCCGGACTTTGTGCTGGTCACTTCATCACAGAAAAATTTTGATTCTCTAGCCAGGTTTTAACTATTTTTGCAGTATGCTTAGGATCCCCGTCTTGTTGAAATACTACTTCACGTTCATTATATCCAATAAAATTAACTACAGAAGGTAAATTACTTTGTAGAATGGTCAAATAAATGCTCTTTTCGCATTATACCTTCGATTCGAACTAAGGGACCAACACCCCAACACAGTAACAGTAACAGAGTCAAGCAACCCCAACACATAATTGAGCCACCTCTAAACTTCATAGTTTGTTTTATACCACCTGGTTGATCATTATTCTCGGATGAAGTCCAATACCAGGACCTTCTGTCGGATCGAATCTGTTAATTTTTGTTTCGTTATTCCATATAACTCTTTTCCAATCTTCGGTCGTCCATTCTTTATAGGTGTCAACAAATTGTTTTCGTAATTTAATATTTTTGTTTGAAAGAGCTGGTTTACTTTCTTTTTCCTTCGCTCGTAAACCAATTCTCTTTAAAGAGCGACGAATGTTCCATTCGCTAGCACTTATTTCGATTTCCTGAGCAGCAATTTTTGGTGTTTTGTAACTATCCGACCGAATACAGTGTGCAATTTCACGTGCTGCTCTATCCGAAATAAGTCGTGGTCTACCGTTTTGTGAAGAAATTGGTGCACTAACATACTTTTTTCTTATTCTTGCAACCATCGTATGACTGACACCACATTTCTCTGCAATTTGCCGCAACGACAAACCTTTATCACACAAACAAATAATACTGTTCTTTTTATCTTTACTAAGTGCCTTCATCTTGGATTAAGCATATCAAATTGAAAAGTAATCTAAAAATGGTGTGGAACAGCAAAACAGTGGACAATCAGTGCTTATTGACAGTTTCGTTTCCCTGGCATTTACATGCTATCATAAACGTTTCTGACAAAACGTCTAAAACTGTAAACATTGTATCAAAACACAATTATTATAAAATATTCTGTCTAATATGAAACCTGTCTGTATATTCTGTCTGTATAACATCATTAATGTTAGTGAAAATGAACTATTACATTTTGTTAATCAGACGTAGCTTGTAGTTACTGTTACCTAATTTTTACCGATCACTTGAAAAATTAGTCGTAGTATTGCCTTTTACATAAAATCAGCGGAGTGTGTTTACACTTTTGCTCGTCACTGTATATTATGTGTTTATGTATTATGTTCCCGTGATTAATTCTGTATGTATACATATACAGGGTGGTTGGTAACTGGTGGTACAAGCGGAAAGGGGGTGATTGTACGCGAAAAAAGAAGTCGAAAATATAGAATAAAAATTTTTCGTTTGAGGCTTTGTTTTCGAGAAAATCGACTTTGAATTTTCGCTTGGTACGCGTGCACTTTATCACATCTCGTTATAACGGATCTCACTGTAGATCGTTGTCTCGATGGAAAAATTAAAAAAAAAAATTAAAAAAAGAAATTTTTATTCTATATCTTCGACTTCTTTTCTTGAGTAGAATCACCTCCTTTCCGCTTGTACCACCAGTTACCAACCACTCTGTATATTTCTGGAACTGCTACAATACAGAATTAATTACTGATGCCCATTATTAAGTGCTAGTTATCCGACAAATAAATGGAATCGCCCAATACTGATTTTAATACAGGCAATTAAATATAAGAAAATGTCGCACAATGTTTCTAATTGATCAACAATTTATAGTTAATTATAGGGTCATTTATAGTTAATTAGCTCAATATTATCGTACGAGCAATTACCATACGATACGAAATGATACGAAGCGAAATTCTGTGGAACGAGATAAGATTGAGTACCGACACGCTAAATCGAAACTTAATGATGTGTATGCGATAGGCAACGGAAACGGAAGTTATGAAAGAAACAGCAGCAAATCCAATGACTAGAAAAATAGCGATAAACTTATAACAATTTGTATACGTCACCTTCCTTTCCTGTTTCTTTTCTCTTTTTCTCACTTTTTCTCTGTACGAGGCACCGATGCAATTGCGTGGACATTATGAACATGGAAAATTGAAAAATGTCACAGAGCGCCGCGACACCGAACTTGTTTCGCTCATTTCTTGTCGAATGACATTAACATTTCATTGAAATACAGACACAGAGAATTTGCGTTTTACGCGAAAGAACAATTAATTGCACGTTGCGATATCAGAATATTCCATAATATTCGAAATTTAAAGCAGATCGAGATTGAAGTGATTTACTATTTTATATGAGAAGTCGGCATTATAGCACAGGTTAAATTCATTATATCTCTCGAATAGAATTTTTAGAACCGCCATCTTCGCAAGGTTAAGGAAAACGCAGAGGAAGAGAAACGAAGATAATCGAATGGCGTAACCCCAGGAATATGATTGCAACCTTAATTCGGCAGATTCAGTCTCTGCCCGATTTCAATCGAATTTGACAAGTTCAATCACGTAAGATCTTTGTGAATTTTTCTTTCGCGAAATCTTCTAATTTCGAAATTATCAAATCCAAAGAGAATGGAGAAACAGGAATTATTTTATTCCGATGGAAAGTGTTCATCATGCGTCAAAAGAGAAACAAGTTCTATTAAACGGTCCATAATAACCATTATTTATTAGGTGTAGAAATGAATTCGGTGGCTTTTTAAATAAATTAATTATTTATTCAGAAAGAAACCATCCTATCTTTATTCTTCAAAATATTACTTTCTTCTATCTTCCAGGCAATTGCTGAATCACTGAATGAAAAAGTGATGGTGATTTTGATTCAATGAAGTCATCGGTGCTTTTTTGCATCTCTTACAAGAATTGGAAGTGTGTATCTGCTAAATAGTCTGGGAATATTTGAATAGATGATAGTTCATGGGTAACAGCTCAATAGCGTAAACCGGAAGATTTTCCAGTCCAAAGAACAATGATATTTTTCGCCTCTTTTGCAACGTCTAGCCGAGCGTTATCTTGTTGCAAGGTGATTTGTCGTGTTCCGTGACCAGTAAGATCAATTCGTAGAACACTATTCCCTTCATATCCCACCAAATGTACAACAAAAGTATCTTCTCGTAAATATTTGGTTTCATATTTGAATGAGTCAGTTCCCCGAGGGAGCCAACACTTTTTTTTATTTACGATTGCGATATAATACTCATTTTTCATCGCACATTATGATTTTGTGTAAAAAAATCCTTCCGTTTGAATGTTGTTAACAACAATGAAGGCGTCTCATGCCGTCGTTCTTTGCTACGCCAACTAAGCTCATATGGTCATCTCACCTAACCTTGTTCACTCGATGACAAATTGCTTCCTGTGCTGCCTTAAATTGCGCTACCAATTCTTGTTGAATTTGTGCGGAATTTCCACACGGCTGTAGCTCAACCTTTTCGTCCTCAAATATTTTTGGTTGGTCGAATCGTGCTCGATAAGAAAGATCAAATTTGTCGCTCCGAAATCTTCAGTACCATTTCTTAACGGTTTTATGTGTCACTCCACCTTCACTCAAAATGGAACAAATCATTTCTACGACTTCGGCAGCAGCTTTTTACAATTGAAAGGCAAACAGAAGACAATGTCAAATATGAATCTTGTCAGACGCAATTGTGTTTGCCAACTGCCTTTTATTTTTGATCAGTTATCATCGTGTGTTTAGTAACTGTGAAGGCTGGTACTGCATCATCATAAAATGACGGGAAAATATTTCAATTAAAACCAGAGTCACAAATAATTTAATGTAAAAGCCCTGAATTAATGTCTACACTCGATAATTCTAAATTACACTAAGACACATTCAAAGCAACAAAGTACAACTTTTAATTAGCAACTATGTATACTGTGTATATTATATATAACTACATATACATTTTAATCTTCAAAGTACGAAGCAATTAACGGCGTACAATATAATTTCGTAAACGATGTGGATCTTTTAAATAGATTTTTAATTACCTTGCCTTCGTTTTATGTACTTATAATGTAAACATTATAAAACACTAATTTGCAATATCTTCCCATCTCAAACCCAAAAACACGAAGAATCAATTGTATATCGAGGCATAACTTGAAAATAGAACACTTTTCAGATTTCCATCAACAAAACCTATAATCATTCTTTGCAAACTAGGTAAACTGCAAACGTCATCTAGACTATAAATTCTCGTTCCTTTTATCGGTACTGTCAATTTTTTGGCGAACGTTCCTATTTTACGAATAGCAATTGCTCTCTTAATTGATTTTTGATCTATTGCTGAGACTAGGACTGTATTATCCGATACATCGAAATTTCAATTGAAATTCTCATCGAGTTAGCTTCCAGTCGTCGTGGTCGATTAAACGACATTGACCCGGTATGAGTGACAAACGTAGACAACCTGAATAATCTGGATTGAGTTTGGATGATAAGGTAAGGATAGAGAGGCTAGGAGTCTCTAGTGGAAACGAGTCGAGACGAGGAGGAGATCGCTCGAAATTTCGGAAACTAACCATGCTAATCGCGAGTCAGACCTTCTCGAAAGAAACATTAGCATGCTCTGATTCACTATCGATTGCGCAATATCGTTCCTAGCCTGGGATAAAAATATCCGATGCGAAACGCTTTGTGACGACGTCGAGCAAAGTGTCCCTTTAGGCTCTGCGAAAAAAGTAAAACGACCTGTGTCTATATTAAAAATCTGTAAGAGTGTTGATGCCTTTTCCCTCGTAGTTCTCAGCATCTCTTTTCTTTTCCCTTTGGGCTATAGATTTTTTTCTGCTAGTCATCAGTGATTTCTTTAATATCCTTCTTATAATTTTAGAGACGATAGAAAACATATTATATTACATCGAATTCTTCTTTAATTCTAAAATATTTAATTATCTATATAATGTCAAAGTTTCAACATACGTATGTCACACGTTACATTTGAAAATTTTTTTATTTTCTCTTTATTACAAATTTTAACGAATATTAATTTCATATTCGTGTAGAATTTATTTCGTCTATTAAATTACTATTATTGCGAAGGGCATAAATGAGAGGTTTCAATTAGCAACATTCTCAATTCCACGCTGGTTGCAATCGATATTAAAGCCAGTGATATTCTAACAGAGCTGGATTGAAACTCGATTAATGGGGAGATGACATTTAAGGTGTGCATCGATTTTGTAATAGAGAATGTACGATCCAAAGGTCAGCAGATGGAAGAACGTTTACATGCAGCACGATCTTCAGTGCGTTTGGATATGTGTTCCAACATGTGTAAAATATCGATGACTAAACTGTAATTAAATCATTAACTGTTCCTAATTTAGGGCGCATTTAGGAAAATTAATATTTTGTGAGAAAAGGGGTTCCTACATTACTAAAAATAGATACATTTTCTCAACAATCTTTTCAAGTACTATTTTCATTAGATTATCGAAAAAAGACAAAAACACCATTCTTTCCGATGTAAACATCCATTTGGAAGGAGACGCTTCCTTGATACTTGCCGCTAAATGGAAAATTCTCACTGAAAATTGCATCCTTTGATGCATCACCTGACACTCGTTTCCTCCTATATCGCTGTCATTAACTGATCGAGAAAAAAGCCAGAAAGATGATCCACTGAATAACGCACGGGTGTAGCACAGAGCAAAATGTTCAATGTTTAATCGTGAAGAGGAGGTGGTAGGGTGGCATCAGGATCGATAGCACAAAAGTTGGTTTTAAATGTAGTGTAAAATCGCATCCCTGTACCAGATAAAAACGCTGACGAATAAGAAGTCTGTATACAGATAAGATAAGCAAGTCTGGCCGCGTAAGTATATACGTAGTTCATAAGGTAGCGTGAGTTACCTGGATGGCTTGGTTAAATCAACAGGTAGCTCCTGTCAGGACCGTATCTTGGGAATAGTTGGTGGAACGTTCAGAAATTGAGCAGACTTCCTGCATACCGAAACATTCTTGATCTGAATACAGCTCGCCGGATAATCTTATTGAATTTTCAGTTGGTTTTTACCGAGATTTAACGGGGTAGAACGTAGTGAGACGTAGCCACACGACGTTGATCGATCTCTCGAAGACACGTGGTGCATTTAGTGTTTCGTATGGCTCGATCGGAATTCGACGAACGAGCCAAGAAAAACGTGAAAGAGATCGGTTCTTTGATAACCGAGCTCCGATCGCAGATTTGTGAACTTGCGAGCGATTCGATAGACTCGTCGAATTGAAATGTATCAATCAAGTCGAATTGAAATGTAATATCGTGATATAATATATTTAGAAGGAATGGATAATACAGATGTTAATCGGACAGAAAAAGACGATTGTTGTTCAACCTGAACTATTCACACCAAACGTACAGAAAACAGCGCAACTAAATAACTGGATAATGACTCGACTTCTACAAAACGCAATCAACACTCTCTCGGCAACGCCACTCGCAAACTCTGCTTCCGCTCAACTCGCACTCGGCTTCTCGTGAGCCTGACTGACTCTCTGCCCATTTTAGCACTCTATTGTCTTTTTCTGGGCCCACCGCACACGTGTTCTACAGACGCTCGTAGCCAGGGTCACGTAGGTCTTTTCGGCAAAGCTATTTACCTGAAGGACCCGGTAATGCATTGATGGAGCCGACAGCGCCTCGGCTCTCGCGACATTGTCTGTAGTTAGCTCGACGTTTCTTGGGCCCTTCTCCCCGGTACTACATATATGGCTTCTTTCGTGGTACTCTGCCATGAAAATCATTGTTTCGTAAGATTCGTCGACATAGTTCCGGGTGAACTTCTTTATGAAACATATCAGCTACCATACTTGCGAGTTGAGGAGCGGATGTAGTAAAATTTTTTTTTAATTTGTAAATGATAACTTATAATACTTATAAATTATACCTATCTATAATAAGTATTAACTTATTGTAAATAAACAGCCATGTCACTGCGCCACGCCAGAAAAATTACTGAAAATTCTCAACGCGAGAATTGATTGTAATTTCAACAAATAAATAAAAAAAAAAATTGTAGTTAGCTCGACGTTTCTTGGGCCCTTCTCCCCGATACTACAGTAATGTGTCAATCAAGTCGATGGCTTTTTTTAGATTTTGATCTTTTGCATCTGATGAAACTTTGTCTACTAAACTTTTCAAAATTTTGCCTATTTGTCAAATACGTTCTATTGCGCAAATATTCCTCTCCAAAGGGAACATAACCATATTCCTTGACGAAGTAAAGGCGAATGAAGATATTAAATAGCATTCCTCGGTTCGCGAGAATGTAGTGAATTCGTAACCCCGCACTGTGAAAATTAAAAATTTCATTCTACTCTTCATTACAAAAGAGTTAAAACAACGTCACTGTGCGAACAGACGTGTAAGTACCTATAATTTATCAAGAGAAGTGGTAAAGTAACTTTTACAATTTCGGAACAGAAAAACGAGCATAGCAATACATGATATAACAGATGAAAAAGAAAATTGTCAAGAATTACTGTGCTGTATTCAGTTTTCAATATAATTCATTTTGGTATTTCCACTGTAATTCATGCGGTAATAACTTTTACTAACATAATAAAATTTTTATCGGTAAATCGTACTTATCGAAATATAATAATTACGTATTATTAATATAATTATTACAAGCCTTTTGAAGTTATTATGTTGTTTGCATACATATTATAAAGACCATAACTTATTACAATAATAACCACATTTATATGATAATATAATATATGCTGTCAAATAAATACGTTCCGAATAACAGAACACAGTATACATATATTTACAGTTCTTCGATACACCGTCACGATTTTGAAATATGCAAGTTTTGAAATACATTAAACCATTTATCAGTAAATTGAGAATTCGTTAAAGAGAAGTTGGTTATTCCCAATGAATAGCCAATGAAAGATCAAGGTACACGAAAACAGTGTTAATCGTGCTATAGCATAGCCACTGATTATCATTAATTACCATTATCATTATTTATTTATGTGTTTATTATGTGTTTATTTCATTATTTCCGCTCAGTCTTAAGTTATTTTCATGCGCAAACTGTACTTTGTCGAGCAACTTCTAAGAAATATGTAATACGTTTTACAATGGTTTATATTTCTTAATTATATAACTGAACTACTTTTCACTGTCTCTATTTCTAATATGTTCAGCCGATCTCCAATTCGATTCGATATTGTCTGTTCGTCATCGTATGAGATATGAGTTTCTACAGAGATATGAGCTTCCTTGCTACCCGATCAGGCAAACATCCTCCGTCGTTCCTTGACTACTATCTCACGCATTTGTATTCCACGTGGATGTTTCCACGTGGCGTATCATGTATCCTTTTCAAACATGTTTCGTAAAACATAAACATATGGACCGATAGAGACAGATCGACTCGTTGCCTCTCAACTATACTTTACCTTACAAACTCACATACATAGATTTCAAAAATGATTCCCTTATTTTCTAAATCAATCAGATAGTAGAATATTACAATTCAAAACAGCCGTTCGGCAAAGAATCAACGCGATACTATCCATTCTAAAAAGAGAAACGGGGGAAGAAGAACGAAACGCCATTGCTACACAATTAGCAGAGAAAAGGAGAGAATACTCGACGACGTTAATTCAAACAGAGTGAAGCAATAGCTGTCGAAACGTTGTACGTTCGTTGAACAGAAATCGCCGGGTAATCGCTGGCACCTCCCCGCGCAGTGCGGTAATGAGTGTCCAGTGTCGAACCAAAATCCGAAATAACCCTTTAACGACTCGTTATTTCGCAAGAATGAACCCACTATCGATCCCACGTTCAAAAATAGGAACAATACTTTTCCAATTTTCTTCGCTGTTCGACCGTAGGTTTGTTTTCATCGCGCCGCACCATTTCATCCGAAGAAGAGAATCGAACGAACGGGTATCTGGTCGCAGCAGTTGCCTTTTATGAACATCGTCTCGCATTATCCGTTTCTTGCCGCTAGAGATAAAAACGTATTCTACGAAAGGAAATCGAGAGGTTGGTTATATTCCTAGACTATAAAGATACATCCTATCCGTGCGAAATGCTATCGCTATCTCCAATTGCTCGCCGATTGAATTAGTCGTACCTGCTTTTCCGAATGGGATCTTACGTTTTCCGATTTTCTTTTTTGTACTTTTGTACATCTTTGTTTCTAATACGAGACAACAGGTTCTAACAGCTTGTTTTTTTTTTAATTTTAATTACAAATTACATATTTTTTGTCATATTACACTGTCTACAAACATTATTATATTAGCATTAATTTTACACCTTGCAATATTTCGTTTATGTATAAAAAAGAGGCCAACCCGTTGATAATAAAATAACAACAACAACAATAACAATATTCATTATAAATTTATTCATTATAACAATTAAAAAGTTCCCTATATTCTTGACACCATAATTAATAGTACGGTAGATACTTTTTTAAGACAAATATTCCTTTCAACTCTATGAATAAATTTATAAGTATGATAAGCTGTACGCCAATTTTGGGGTAGCTAACAGGATATCATTCAAATGATTGATTAATCGTCGAATTAACTTCCTTTCCCTGTAGATAGGGAGTATTCATCCACTGTACCCCCTGCGTTTGTTGTACAAGGCAACTAAAAAGGGTCGTGTTTAGGGTTGAATAATTTCACGTTAGGGAACATAGGGTTGTGGATGTTGGACATTAACGAATGCAAATTGCTTTGCTCGACTAAGCTTATCGCAAACTATAGTTTATCGTTTCGTTTCAATGTTCGATATTAAGTATATTTTTCTCTTTTATTACTAACTTACCTTCGTACTTTATTTGTCCTGTTTGAATGTCCTATCAGTAGGTAAATTACTTTATTTTTAATATTATACAGCAACCTACGCTTTCCATTTAAATCGAATAGATATAAAACGAGCTGATCAGGAAACGCTGACAAAAGTCGTTTTATTGATCGTTGGTGAATCGACTTCTTCGAAGCGAGTTCTGAGTTCCGGTCAGCCGCAAGATATCAATTCGATCGCACGCTCGATTTCTCGTGAGAATCTATGCAACGTCGCCAACTAACCAAGATGCAGCGACACGTGCAACGATAATTCAACGAGACTATGGCCGGGCCTTGCGTCTTCTTCCGTAACGATAAATCACGATCCCGAAAGTGGATAGGAATGCTCGAATGATGAATCACGAGCTTTAAGACGAAATCCCAGGAACGGTTGTGAAGCAAAATATTAGAACGCCGAAGGAGAAAATTAATATCGTCGGTGACGAATCATCGGCGTTCGTTTAAAATAAATGTGGGTAATTTATTTCGGCCGCTAAGATGGAGCGGTAAATTTTGTAAATCTTTATAATTTGTGGAGTAATTTTTTATTTAAAATTTGATTAATTCGCATCATGTTGCTATTATGTCGTAACGATAAATTTATAGGGCTGGCAAATATAATCATTTATGCTGAAGAAACTAGAACCGTTTATAGCTCTATACCATGAAGCCAACTTATTAAATAGCAACTTTCGATCGTTTCTCGAGTGTTTATCAAACTCGTAACCTCGATGAATTTGCAACTTACACCGTCTGCAAGTAGCATACGAAACTTGCTTGTTCATTAACCAGGGTATCCTATCTATGCTTGATAAAAGTCCTTAACTACGGTTACTTGATTTTCTTGTACCCTAATACTTTTTCTGCAATGTTGTCTTGAGCAAATTACGACTTTCTGCACTTTTCATAGTTATGATTGAAGCTATAATTAAATACTATAGCTATAGAATTAAAATTACTTCTATGATAGGAAGCGCTTGAAATTAGACGAATAGACTATTTTAAATTTTAGAAAAACTTCAGAGTACGAATAAAAGCAAAGGTTCCAGAGATTGGACCTTATTGGAAATTAAATTTAATAAACGCTAACTAGCTCGGCTGAATACAACTCGGGGTGCAACAACTTCTAAGTGCATCGTAGTAACTTTTCGCCGGTACGTTGTTATCCGTTGACGTTTCAAATTAATTTATAATTCAGGTGTTTGTTGCGAAGCGTGTTATGTTTGCTGCGCTAAGTCACGGATGTTTCCTCCATGCAAGAAACATTAATTAAAGTCAAGAAAACGAAGAATGTTGGTACATCGAAATGTAAACGAAAAGGTTTAATATACTTACGCTGAAATGTAATCAATTTAGAGAAAATTAAGCAACATTTTTTTATTTTTACAAACATTGTATTTTCCGCTTAATCATCTTCCTCGAACTCAATTTTCAACTAGAGAACAAATTGCGAGAGCCATTTGGTTACTGTAATGGTTTAATAACTTCGTACATCCTACATTTGCAAACTAAATATTCGAATATTCATAGGACAAAAAATATTCATAGTCAAAATTTATAGTTGTAAAAATTTCACTAGAAAATTGAGTTTGATCGAGCTTTGCCTTTCATCAAATACATAAAAATTTCACTTTGTTTGAATAGCCATTCTGACAAACTCTTATACTGTCCGATCGGTTTCATTGAAAACAGGAAGTTAATTCACATATTTTCAAAAAGATTCAATGTGGAAGTGTGCTGGAGTTGTTGCTCGGTAGTATAACAAACTTCTTCAACTTCACAGCCTTAACTTTTGTCACTACATAGGTTGGAGTATTCTATACAAGTTTCAATAGAATCAAACAATGAATAAAAATTTCATTTATCATTTCAAAATAGGGAGCGAGATAATAAATACTATATCATAGATTCGAGAAAATCTTCAACTCGAAAATATCAGCCTGTAATTCAAACAGCAAATCTATTTCCCTGTAACATGAAATATTTGACGATTTGTCGCGTCGCATCATGTCGTCGTGTTTAATCTTTCGCGCGGTATCGTTAACGAGCATTAACACTCGTTGAACAATTTTCACGTTGCGATAATTTTCGGCTCGTGCCACGTTCTATCGTTGCGTATATACCTCTGCTGTAATTTCAGTTCACGGAAAATTCGTGCTATACGCATTCCTGCTCGTTACGTGTTTCGCGAATTCAAACCAGAAAAAATGTACGGCAATATGGCAGGGAAAAACAACAATGTGAATAACCGACAGTTTATCGGCATTGAAAATCTTTTAACGTGTTTTAAACTCTTGTATCTACGTGTATACTATCGGCGAAATGTTTCGGAAAAAAATGTTCCGAAATGTTCGCGTTATTCGATTCTTCAGTTTTTCCGTTACAATTACCCTTTAAATTACGGTATAATTGGTAGGAATCATTATTTGTTCCGATATTAATCGATTACTTGTTACAACCTAAATCAATGCAAATTAATATATTTCGGTGGTGAAAGATGTAGTATTGATACTTTATCCTTTACAAAGCTGTAAATTCAGAATATTTGTATGTACATAACCACATATCGTTTCGTTAGTTGTACGTTTTTTGAAGTAGAGAATTGGAACAGAGAACGTAAACTTCCTGTGCAAAAACAAAAGATTGGCGCTGGATGAAAAGGAGAATTAGAAAAAGCTTTTTCGTCCCTTACATTTTTTATTTGATCGTTGTGTAGATCTTAATAACGTCCCGAGGTTTCGTATGAAACAAATTGTTCGCATTTGGCATTATTGCGAATAATTATATTTTTTCCTGAAGTACATACGATCTTTGCAATTTCGGAACATTAAGAATTTCTGATTAATAATATGTCATTTCTACGATATTAAAAGTTTTGTCTAAAAATTGAGGCAGAATCACCCAGCGAATCAATATCAGAGCGGAAGAGTCGGGATCGCGAGAATGTTCAGGTTGCACTATGACGGCTCGTCATGGTTGTTAAGTATCTCAGCTCCTCGGAATCCCGAGCTAATTAATAATCTCGTTATTCGGCGGGTGCCTGGCGTATACGAGCCCCTCGACTCGGCTCAAATAATTAATCGAAACGTCATGCCGTTTATGCGTCTCTCTGCAATTACTCGCCTCGACGGCGTTCACCTTAATTCAATGAATTAACCGTCGCGTCGTGGAAAAACTCGGTCGGTTGGACGGTTAGGCTGAATAGTCGGAAACGTGCCAGGTAGTCCGTGATCGTAGGAGCTCTGAAAGGGATTTAGGACGTTTACCGATGAATGGCAGCACGGTATAGACCTAACAGAGCGTCGCGTCGGTTGGTGGAATTTTACATACTGTGGTAAAGGTCATCGCCGGCACGATAGCGCTATTTTTACTTTAGATATACGAGTCGCTGCTAACATGGTGTCTCATTCGACTAATAGAATACGTTTGTAGAGAACGATTTTATTAAAGAATTTTGCTTGAAGAATATATCTATGCATTTCCTGCGCGGGAATGAGTTATTGCTATAAACCATCATCTCTCTACGAGAAGACGGGAGTTCTCGCGAACACTCATTTGCCCAAGGGAGGCGACAAACAAAACAAGAAAATAATTGATGAAACGTTCGTTGCAAGAAAATAGCGAGATCAACCCTTCACAAGCGAGATATGAATTATGGCCCTGACTCTCTGATTCTTTGAATTGTAGCAGAAATTTTTCCATGGATCATCGGTTCTTATCTTTTCTTTCAAAGAGAAAGGAAATCGAACATCGTTGTCAATTCACGTATATAACAGTTAAAGAAAGATGTAATCGGCTAAAATCCAATTTATTTTGGAAAATACTAAGAATATACAGAGAAAACACAGTTTTATGTCTAGTAACTTACATTTCCTTTCCAATTTAATAGCACGACACTCAAACTCCCAACAGGTACGCTGTATTAGCCCAGCTGAGAAATATGAATTCCATTTTCTTTTCCGCGTCTGGATGAATATAAATGACGAAGGAGGCAATTTTATCCGGCTGATCGAGTCCATTGATCCAAAAATCCAAACTCAACGTTCCTGGTAGTGAAATTCGGATTCGGGATAATAACCCGGACATGGTGAATCTAAACCAGTACCGATATTTCGGTGCACATCAGCCGCGGCTAAATATCGTGGGAAATGTAACCGGTATTACGGAGCTGTAATGCGCGTTTCGGAGATCATCTTAGACTCTAAGGCTTAAAGTGAGACCAAGGGAGGTTCGGATAAACTAAGGACCGAGCCTGGAATACCATCCCTGTCACTTTATATTTGCGTTACTTCATCCAATCAATTCCGTTAAAGACACGTTCTGGAAACCTCACGACGAAGTTTGTCTACTTTCGACATCCTCCATGTTTCCTTTTTTAGTTACATAAATGAATAGACACGTAGAATGCGAAATGAGGAATATCGTCGGGAAAAATACGTCGATAATGATTTGTTAAAGTTTGAAATTATATTTTATATAACGCAAAATTCTGTGTATCGTATGATTTATTACAGAATAATTTTATAATTACTAGTGTTAACACCGGAATGGAAGTTAAAAGACGTCATTAATCTTTACTTAAATATGAAGAAAATGACGTCGATTCCATTAATGCATTAAAATAATCGCACAGATAAAAATAACTCGCAAATAAAAGCAGTTTATCCTGATGGTTTTGCAGTCGATCGTCATTAACGACTTTTAATTAGGATCGATTAATCGGTGTTAAGGACAAACAACGAGATTTCTCCGGCAACTAACACCGCTGACTAGTCAGCCTCGATAAAGTTGCCGGAGTTCGAGTCGAAAATTGTTCGGACGGTAATTTAGTCGGCGAGTTTCGACAATCGACGTCGACTTGGCCACACTATCGATTCCTCCAAAGCGTGTACACTGCTATACACACTGTGAGCAGAACGGTCACGTGTATGGGTGTGTGTATCGTGTTCGATCGGCACGGATCGAGTGGACAATTAGTCGATGCAAGCTGCTCGTAAGCATCGAAAGCACTTTAACTTGTTCGACGAGGATAGATCTGTCGGACGATTGAACGCGAGAACGAAGGAACAAGACAATGTCGGATTTATGTCACGGTGAACGCCTGCTGCCAATTAATCTCTATCGTCGTGCTCTTTAGCTCTTTAATTATAATTTAGAGAATTTGTTGTAAAAGAACGTTTTACATTTAAACAGAGAAAATGAGTTAACTCTTCGCTTTGATTCTGAATCTCACAAAAATTTTAAATACGAATAATGGAGAAACATATATAATTCCATCTAGGAATTTTATCATATGAGAATCGTTTATACGCATGAAATTCCATCCTTTTATTCTTACTCGCTCGTAGCACTAAATCCAAGAATTTTGTCCAGAAATCGTGTTGTTTTTCATTTTCTCGCGAAAAAGCGCGATAAAGAAATTTGGAACACAAGAGATAGTTTTGACTGCAACTGTATTAGTACAAAAACACAGCTCGGGCATTAGCTAATTCATTGTCACGAGTTCTTTTCTAAGTAATCTGTACTCTGTTGTAATCTTTATAAGAAAGAAATGTAATCCAAAAAGTTACACGATTAAACACAAGTAAGTGAATCTAGAAAGATTTCCAAAATAATTTTTATTAACTCAAAGACAATTTCATAAGTCAATTTTTATTATTATTTCTTGACTTAAGTGCGTCCTACAATATAAAGCTCTTGTGTCCATGTCTAAACGAAGTTGCTCAAAATTATAATTATGTACGATTTTCCTTTGAGGAGGAGTAAATAGAAAAAGATATGACAGAAAAATTCACAGCTTCCTTCAATAACGAAAAAAAGAAAGTCAAAGAGCCGGGAGTTTTAAAAGTAAAGATGTTTAAGAGGGTATTAGTTTGTGCTTCAATATTGATTCAAAGAAACTAGCCCTCAACTCAAGATGAGTCTATTAATTTTGAGGTTTCCTGGTGAAATGAGGATCTCGGTTAAACCGATTGTGCTTTAAATTGATATTTCAGACTTCGCGAGGTATCTTGCTTTAATTAATTTACATTCATGGATTCTTCTCATTCAAATCATACAAACCAATTCATACATACGAATTTTGAATTATAAATTTAATTGGTCGTTTGCAGTCGCGCCAATCGCTCTAATAAATTGACGATTCGGCTGAAATTATCTATTAGGTTCTATAATTCTTTAGAAAAGTTCTTTGGAAAATTTTTTCTACGATCTGTAAAAAATACAAAACATTGCAATTAAATAAAATAACAGAGGGAACAGAAACATGACAAATGGAAACCGTAGAAAATCCTTGAAATTGCATAGAATATTTTGCTGGGGCGGTACTATCTATCCCCTATTGGAATTTGGGATATTCGGACAGCTGGACACAAAAATGGCCTTTGCTGCATACCAAAGAAGGATCGAAAGCGGGGAAAATGGGGTAGGAATGGCCAGGGCCAGGACTGAAGGCTGCTTGCGTGCGAGCTGATTGGGGTGTCCTTCGAGGAAGGGAGGAAATTTGTGGAAGGAGGATGTCGAAGAGCGGTGGGTCCAGAAAGTAGCTTTCGCGTAGAATTTCTCGGCTCATCTTACGGTCGATAGTCGCAGCTGCTCGCAAGAACTGAGCCTGAAGTTGGAAATAATCCAGCTACGGGGCTCCTTTAATTTGTATTTCTCTGTCTGAATTCATTTCCACCAGCTATATAAAGCGGTTTTCTCTCTTAGGAAGGTGTCGACAGAGAGTCGCTTTATGAAGATTCATTTCTCCCAGAATTAAATTGCAATTTTTAACGCGTTCAGTGTTAGCCTGGGTATTCACCTTTCCGCGTGTTTCGTTCTCTTTTTACTTCAAGGGGTTACGAATGAAATCAGATTGGTCACGTATATGTATTTGTAGAATAGTATTTTATACAATGGATGAAAAGCAATGACATTAAAGACGAAACACTACTACGGAATAAAATTTAGAAATCTCTTTTATCGTTAGATGTTTTTCACCACAGAAAAGGCGAAAAAAAATATTGACCCGCCCAAGTGTGAATGCTGGGCTTTTAAAAAGAGGGGATAAAGTTCTTAGTATCGTAAAAAATTGTTCTGTCCCATCTGCTCCTATCGATCGCAGCTGCCTCGATATTAGAGGGGTGGAAAGTGTTTCTCCTAAGGGATGGAAATCTTTTCTGCTGAAGGGGCTTGGAGGATTTTGAACCTGGAAATAAGAAAATTTGTCTGTACACATCGCGTCTTAAAACTGGTCTTTTTGTCGCAAGCAATTCTAATAAAACTCCCAGAATTTAGTTGATAATAAATTACCTATTATATTGTATTAGAAAACAATAAAATGGCGTGATCGTATCAAAACATAATCGATCTATCGATTAATCACCTTTTACTGTAACGGTAAAATGAAAATTAGACACATGACTGCCAGCGAACAAATTGCATTCCTGGCTATTAATTAATGTTCAAGGAAAAGCTTATGGCTGCCACAGAAATTTCGATGTGACCATCGTTATAGCCAGTTGTTGATAATAATGTGAAACACGATGTTGAGAATAGCGTAACATTTTAGTACTAATACTATGGCCTGCATTGTTCTTGAATTACCGTATAATTGAGACAAAATTTTCTTACTCTTAGAAAGCACACACGCTTGAATCACAGGCTCTACTTCTAGTTAATTCCGAATACGTGGTAAATTGGAAAGGGATTTGTAAGAATGTTTTTCTCGAGGATGCAGAAATGACGGGGTTTTTCATATTCACCGTAATTCTTCACTGTGAAATTTTATTTCGTCACTGCTTTGCCTTCTCTAGTCACTTAACATTTCTCTTGACAAGTATTGCTTTGAACCTGCGTGTATAATTTTCTCTCGTGAATATTTGAAGGATTTTGAAGAAAAATTTTTTTATGGAATATTATATCAAAAGTAAATAAACTTAACAGCGCTGTGGAGCGAACTAAAGTTATTCTAGTTGTAGGTAGCTAACATAAAATTCAATGTTTTGTGTTTGGAATAATTTATCTTAAATCTCAAAAAATATCAAAGTTTTGTGAGTAATTGTTAATATCGTTTCTTTCAAAAGTTCATTAATTGATATTATCTTTCAAACGAAGTATTAACGTCAGGCATGCAGAAGAAGTTCTTAGAGTATGGATTCAAAGTTGCATTCAGAGACTTCATACTAAAATTGAATACAGTTCGTTCTCGAGATCTTAACAATTGATAGATCTCTAAGATCAAATTAGAAAATTATTTAAGATAGTATTTCTCACTTTTCCATTTGCCACCCATTATTGCGTTTCCATTAATGGACAATTAAATAACGCTTCTGTTGTGTTCGTTGACGCAAATGAATACTTGTCATCGAAAAGAAAATATATTTGTTTAGAACCATAGTCGGCATTGAAGGGATTAACGGAGTGGGAGAAGAGCAGAGAAACGGAAGAAAAAGCAGGCGAATATGCAACTCAGACCATCTCCATTCTTCGCGTCGACGTTCATTTGAAAGAGCCCCTGAAAAGAAGGCAGATAATAAAACCGATAAAGGAATATTCTTTCTCCGCACGTGACCGCTCGAATCGATACTAGAATCGCGGTCGAAGCGACGCCTACACATTGATGGTCCTTGATATAAATCCATCGTTTTCTCCTCGACCGTCATCCAGCCACTCCGCGTTCCCTATAAAAAAGCAATTTCCTTTCTGCGCGAGCAACTCCTCTTCTCTTTCGCAACCGCGATATCCCCGCGACTCATACGTCGCAGACCGACCGAGAGATTCAGCTTTATAATCGGAGGAATTACTTGACTTTGGATCATGCCGGAAGCGAAGGATCGTCTTTGGCAGACGCTTTGACAAACTTTGTCATCCAGTTCAAGAGTTAAAATTCTGGGTGATTTTCCTTTGTATACTTTTTTCCAATCTCTTGAATCTTTAGGTTCGGAAAATTTTAGATTTAGGTTAGACTCGAGTTAAATCAGCGAAAAATAATCGAGCAATTGAAAAGACGTAATTTCGAAAAAGTGACAAAAGATTTTATTAAGAAAGGAGAACACAAATTCCACATAGAATACGGTTAATATAATGAACAAGTTACGGATAATGGAACAACTTAATTTAATTTTTAGATTTATCGTAAGATGAAGTTATGATCGTAAATGTCAATTATTTAACACTAGAACTACCGATAGTTAATACGAAACTATTTATACCAAAACCAGACAAAATAACTGGTCTTTAAAAAATACGTAATAATAGAATATTTTTATATTTATTGATTTATTACTTTCTTACAGAAGGAATTCCATGTTATGTAGTACATTTTTGGCATTATTAATCCATTTGGGACCATGATCCTTAAATGAGAGTTGACACATTTATAAAATTGTAGAACCAGTCATTTTGACTGGTGTGATATTTAGCATCTAGCGATCTAGCGATCGATCCGGAATTTTCCTGATAACTGATATCATCATATTGAATTTAAAAGTAAAAATTTTAAAACCGTGTGGGAAGTTGTAGAAAACGAGGAAACTGGTTAATTGAGGTTCGATAAACAAATTGCAGGACCCTTTTACACTTTGACAAGTACCAGTCATTTTGACTGGTATTGGCATAAATAGCCTTCATATAAAATTATTTTCAATTTCAATACATAAAAAACAAAATAAAATTTATTATATTATTCTTTTAGTTATCGTTGCGAAAGTCATTACACCATCTTTGGGAGAAGTGTAGTAATTGGTGGTTGCTGCCAAGTGAAAAAAGGGAATGCGCGTTTCGTCCCGGGGCTACCGGTGGACTCGTCAGTAAGGCTATGCCCAGTAGTCCCTGCCTTAAACGTAGAGAGAGTCTCGCTAGGTATTTGTATCATGCGCCCGTATATTCGACCTCTAGCGAGACAAACAGACTCGTTGTCGTCGTAGTGGCCCTCTGGTGTTGGCGGTTAGTACCCGGATCGCTCGGGAGGTGTTACGACCGCGTTGATGCCTCGACCTGTCGGCGTCCTGTTGGTACCGATCCGCCACACATCATTACAGAAAAAAATATAACATGAAGTAGGAACTTTAAAATAAAATTGTAAAACCAGTCAATTTGACTGGTGTGGTAGTTCTAGTGTTAATATTTATTGTTTCTACGAATCTGTTAAAGACATAGGGTGTTTAGAGTTTGTAGCGTTTAAGCAATGTAAGTAGAGAAATTAACGTGGCACTTACGTCACTCGTCGTTTCAACCGAGCAATTTCACCAAGTTTCTCGATTATTCCACTTTGACACTTTCTATTCTCTGAGATACTCGTACCTAAAAATTCGGAACATTCCTCGCATGATCGTGTCAGGACGTTACGTGGCGTATACTCGATCCTGTCTCTAAACGAGCGAACAGGTTGTCGTTTCCAAGGAGGAAACTTATTTTACCTAGCGTCGTATTTCCGGCGGCGATACGTTTACTAAAGCGCATCGTCGTTCCGGCAAAGGTTGGGTGAAGCGACGTAAAATGTCCTTGAGGAACTGGCGCGAACTCGTCGCTTCCGCTAAAGGCCGTTTTCATACTCGTTATTTAAGATTACTCCCAGAGGCTCGGGCCACAATTTATGAAACTCGTAATGGGATCCCCTAGGCGTTACCTTTCGCCGGTGTATAATGATTACACGCGCCGCTATCGCCGCAAAGATAGACCCTGACGATGTTTCTTTTAATATCGTCCTGCTATCCTTTGGGATTCACTTTTTTCTATTTCCCTTCCTTCCTTCGTCCTAAGATCCTCCCCGGTTTGTAATAAATTTCCAATTTTTGCTTTTAATCTCCTGACATTGTATAAAAATATCTTCGAAAGGATGTAGTTCGTCTTACAAAGTACAATCAAGGTACAATCTACTAAGATCTGCACGATCATTTAACAATAATGAGCGAAGCAACGTCTGAAAACAACAGCTATTGCGTACTCATCAAAGGGTAACAACAACAAAACCTTTTTACCACCGATTCCATTTACTAGGAATCTTGACAAAAGAACGTCTCAACTACTTAAACTGAAACTTCATTACTCTCCCAAACAATTATCATTCATTATGTAGACCAGCCGATCATGTATTTTGTCAGGAACTCGTCTTTGAAGGGCGACAAACTCGAGAAAAGAAGAAAGAAGGATAATAAACACGGTGGCCTGAAAATCGCGTTTAGAAAGGCAGGAAGGGGATGGCAAATGGTAGACTGGCCAATGGAAACATTTCAGAATTGTCGTTGCAAACTACATGTTTATGGTACCCCTGTCGCATTTGTTTTATCGATGTCCTAGCCATTAACAAATTGAGCCAGTGGAGCAATTCGACTGCGTTTCTTTGGACAAAAGAGAATTATTGAGCAATAAAGAGAATAGAAGATGCGTGCTGATGCTTTTGGAACGTGGAGGACGCCGCTGGCTTCCTTTCACGCACATTTCTTATTTTGATAGTCTGATAACCGACATCTGGCAACATCGACGAACTATCATTTGACAGCAAACCAAGTCTATTCTTTGTTACGATTCGACCATATATAAGGCTGTTCCAGTTTTATCCAATAAAACTTTATCAGTATGTTCTCTGGATATAAATAGTTTCCGTAAACTGAAGGAATACTGACGAGCTTTTTTAACATTTTTCAATCTAACGTAAAAAATAAACATATTTACCATTTCATACATTTCCATAAAAACTATTCAAGGGATTCAAAATCTATCTAAGAAGCAAAGATGAAGCGATAGAACGTTAAGGATACGTGTTTAAGAGATCAGCTGGAAGTAATAGGTCAGACGAGAGATGAGTGACACTTTCGATTGATCCGTACGTAACGATAGTTTCTTCAAACGCACGTGATTTAGATACAGAGATAATGACAAAGAACAATCGTTAATCTTTTAGCGTTCTTGAATAAACTAGGACTGGGATAGTGAACTAGTCTCTAAACTAGAACTTTGCATTAAAGTGATTTCTAAAGTATAGATAGACCTCCTTTTTAATCCCATTTCGAAAGAAGAATTTTTCTAGCTCAAAAATCGCACGAAAAAGAGCAACGGAAGACTCGCTACGGAGAATCTTTGGTAACTGATGCTATCGCGATCTGCCTTTATTCGAGATAAAGAAACTTTCCCATCCGGATGAAATTGGATTAATTTGTTTCCTGTTTTTCACTTTTGTCTTCTTACCAAATTTTTTTGAGGTCGACTTCACGAAGTATAGTTCCTGTTTTAACGCCTGAGCGAGAGAGCTTCAGGTCCCGTTCTAACACCTCTGATAGGCGAACATAAGTAAAGTGGGCATACCTCTTCTGTTCCGTAAAACTCTGAAGTTGGGTGTTAAGCTAAAGACTGGAGATATTTTTATTGAAAATATAAAGTATATCACCTATGTCCTTGTGCGAAAATCGCTAAGTATTAGGTTATTAGGTTTTATTCGTTAAGCAATCGACTTGCCGATATTGTCGTGAAAGTTAAAAAAAAGAATTTGAACTTTCGGACGTTTGCGGGGTGACGCGATCTCGAAGAAGCGCGCCAACGAGAGTCGTAAATTCCCGTTACGATTTGACTAATCGGCGCCACGAATCGTTCGATCCCTTATTTCTTGTGGAATAATAAGGGTAGTTAATTGAAGATAACACGGATATTAACAGGTTATTATATATTTTGATTTATCCAACAACTTCAGTGAATACAAGATTGCGTATGTGAAGTGACAACTACGAACGAGTACGACCTGAGACTCTTTTCGTGTTGATGATGATGATGTATGTGTTCAACTTGTAGTTTCTTGCTGGACTTCTGACTTTTGATGTTCCTTGCACTGGCCTTTGACTGGTTCTTAACTTAGACTGACTGAGATTTGACTGTTCTGTTGATGTGAGCGCAAGGAGAAGAAGTAGAGTTGACCCTCCTGATGATATAGACTGGATGTAAGTGACTGTTCTATAGTTCCGAGAACAAGTCTAGAGGGTTGAAGTGTTTGCTCTGTCGTGATGAGAGCAAGTTGGCTGGATATAGATTGGATCTAGACTCGATGTAAAACCCGATGTAAAACTCGATGTAAGTGACTGTTCTGTAGTCCCGAGAACAAGTCTAGAAGGTTGAAGTGTTTAAGACTGGATATAGGCTCGATCTAGACTCGGTGTAAAACTGACCGCACTGTAGTGATGAGAACCAGTTAGAGGGATGACGTGATTAAGACTCGATCTAGACTGGATGTAAAACTCGATGTAAAACTGGATTGTCGCTCCTTATTACGGAAGAAAGCTCGGTGTGGGTGTACCCTTTGAACGAAGAACGCGGATTCGTTGTTCACACTTTTCGTTAGGAAAGTGAGGGTAACGATCCGCGATGCCAATTGGTTATGACCCACGTTAACGCCTGAAGATATGAGGAGGAGGCCTCCTACCAACGTGGTTCGTGGGTGACCTTGTTCATGAGGAAAACCAGCCTGTTTTGTTAGACAAATATTCGATTTTTCCCAATAAGTGACTGCCCGCTTTCTTCGTGTTTGTAAGAGCAATAGACCTAAGGACTGTTTTAAATACCAGCTATAAACCGAAAATACTTGCAGGATTAAAGGTTCCTGCAAGCTAATAAGATTTGGTTTATGGTGGGACCTTAAGTTTATTGAGGGTCTGTCTAAGGGGGCTTGGACCTTGACAGTCAGACAATCAAGGACGTCGCACGGACCATTTCACGCGACGTAACAGAATTAATAATTAATAAATTAATAAGTTTGAGGTTTTCTTATCGTATTTGCCGGATAGTTGAAAAATAGTTTATTTTGTATAAAGCAAGCTCACAAAAAGATTCAGACGTATTCGGACAAAGATGAATTTGTGAATCACGATATTGTGAAGTGCAACCAAAAGCAAGGTAGATCGTCAAAGAAGAATCTAGCGTATACTTTTTAGTGTTCTGGTTAACGAGCACGTCTGGTTTCAAAAAAGGAAGTATATATAGGAGGAAAATAATGACCTGGAAAAATTATACCGTAGAAAAATATCCAAGTGAATGCTTTAGAAAAGTCGCGACGTGAAAAATCGGTGTTTCTATATTGATCTCTCAGTTCATTAAATCGGACAGATGAAATGACGATTTTATGTCTCCGCGTTACTTTTCCAAAAATATAATTTAATGTAACATTTTTGTATGCGTGATTAAATATACAAGTCTGTTGGTTTACGTAGTTTTTCTGAAATTTTATTTCCGTGAGTTTTTGAGATTGAGATTTTTTCCAAATGCGTATATAAATTTAATGTTGATGAAATTATACGTACATTAAATTACTTTATAAATAACTCTTCAAGTGCATCGTGTTTTCATAAATTGAACGCGTTTAAATTTTTTAGATTCAAATACCGTGATAGGTGATAGGAACGAGCAAAGAATTGTTATTCTCAAAGTATTCTCTCTTGTATTATTTATTTTTTATTTATTATTGCTTAGTCCGTGCCTTTCGGCTTTGGACGAACTTTCGGTGTTACATCTCTTATACCTATTTCGCTTCTTATATATCTACCTCCCCTTTTATCCACTCTATTATATTGCACTCCCTTAATTATTCTATCTCTAAAACTAAAACTAAAAAAAACTAAAAACTAAAAACTAATGACTAAAAAACTACTGCAACTTTGGGCTTTTGCCTCCTTGCTGTGCTTTCTTCCTGTCGTTCCTCCCCGTCTTGTATTGCCCTTCTCTTCTCTATTATTGCTTTTAGTTCTGTTAGACCTTCTCCAGTCTCATTTAGTGTTTTTTCTATGTCCTTTGATCCCCCCGTTATTTCACATTCTTCTATTACATGTCTCAGGTCTTCTTCTTTCCTTTTACATAGTCTGCATCTTCTTTCTCTCTCTTCTTTCCAGTGTACCCTTGCTTTGGTCTCGTTTCCACATCTGAATCTTGCTAATGTGGCGGATCGGTATCAATAGGACGCCGACAGGTCGAGGCATCAACGCGGCGCAACACCTCCCGGGCGATCCGCGGGTACCAACCGCCAACACCAGAGGGCTACGACGACAACGAGTCTGTCTATCTCGCTAGCGGTCGAATATACGGGCGAATGATACAAATACCGCACCTAGCGAAACTCCCTCTACGTCTAAGGCAGGGACCACCGGGCATAGCCTTACTGACGAGTCCACCGAGTCCCGGGACGAAACGCAAAACTCTCTTTTCATTCGCCACATTAATATTCTTTCTGTTTTCCACTTCATCCTCCCTTCTAAGTACTTTGGTAATTCTCCTTTGACGATATTTCTGTAATGTATGTTATATTTGGATTCCCGTATCTTTTTCCCCCTCTCTTCTACTTCTCTCTTTCTTCTTTCTTCTATAATTTGGTCTGCTGTCATCTTCCCTTGCTCTTCTCTTGCTTCTATCTGCGTCCCTCCATTTTTCACCTCTTCTAATCCCTTCTTTCTTTTTCTTGCTCTTTTCCCTTCTCGGCCATTTCCCCAGTTTCTCTCTCTTTCCTTTATACACTCCTTTACTAGTTCCTTTTTTTATTCTAAGGCTTCCTCTTCATACCTTGCTACTCTTTTTAATGCTTTTTCTTTGATTTCTATTAGCTTGCATTCTTCTATCAATATATAATTTGGTGTTGTCATATCTAAACCTAATATCCATTTCACATATCTTCTTTGTATCCTATCCAGTCTTTCTTCCATGTTTCAGCCCCATACCTCTGCTCCAAACAGCGTTACACTCTCTACCAGTGCTCTAAACATTTTCATTCTCCTCTTGTAGTCCTGTTTGAATATTCCTTCTCCCACGCTCCACGTTTTCTTCATTGCTATTGTTGCTCTCTTTTTGCTGTCTTGTATGTGTTTCTCATCACTGCCGTTTTTCTGTAGTATGTACCCTAGTTATCTATCTCGTCCGCTTCTTCTAATTCTTGCTCTCCCCCCAAGCTCTCCGTGCTTAATTCTAATTCGGCTTCCTTTAAAAATTTTTTGAATCCCTTTAACATTTCCTTTAGCTCCTCTTCTCTATCCACCATCAGCACAATATCGTCTGCATATGTCAGTGACCATACCTTTCTTACTCCAACCACTATGTCCCCAGCTTGTCCTTTCCTTAGTTCTTCTTCCAGTCCTGCCACGTAGATGTTGAATAACGTCGGGCTCAACGGACACCCTTGTCTGACTCCCCTCACTGTCCAAAATTCTCTTGTGTTGTGGTTCTTGACTCTCGCTACATTCTCTGTTTCTACGTATATCTCTTTAATCCTTCGGGTTAGTTTTTCGCTAATCCCCATTTTCCTCATTTTCTCTTCCAGTTTCTCTCTGTTTAGCCTGTCGAACGCCGCTCTTAAGTCCGCAAAGCAGGCATATAATTTCCCTTTTTCTTTACTCAACTGTTTGTCTATGATATGGTTTATCACAAATTCCTCGTCGGTCACTCCTCTTCCTTTTCTGAATCCGAATTGGCTCTCTTCCAGTTCGTTTTCAATCTCTGCTTTCAGCCGTTCGATCAGTATCCCTGCATAGATCTTGTATGCTGTGTCCATTAATGTTACACCTCTGTAACTCTTCGCTACTCTCCTGTCTCTCTTCTTGTATATTGGACATATTTTCTCCCATTCCATATTTTCCTTAACAACTCCCATAACGTCTCCCCCACTTCCTTCGGTGCGTACTTCCATACCTCATTTTCTAACCCGTCTTCCCCCATTGCTTTCTTTTCCTTCAAGTTTCTTAGCTGGTACATCACCTCTTCCTTCTCTATATTATCTTCTCCTTCCTCCATTATTTTCTCTTCCGCTCTATGCCCCTCCGTTTTTCTGCCCCCTTTGTGCTCTATTCCTTCTAAAATTTCACTCTTCTTCGCTTATATCTTCATCTATACCTTCTCTACTTCTTCTATATTTACTTATGTATTTCCACGCTTCTTGTTCCGTTTTGATCTTCTTTATTTTCTCCATTTCTTCTTCTTCGTGTCTTTCCTTTCTTTGTTTGCACCACTGTTTGAATGCCTTTTTTCTTCTATGAGCGCTTCTCTGCTGCATTTTCCTTTCATAAACTTTGTCATCTTCCTTCTCATCTCCCTTTTCCTTTCTTTCCACTCCTTGTCGTACCACGCTTTCTCTCCCATGCTCCATTTCCTTATCTTCACTTTCTTCTTCGGCATTGGTTCGTTTATCTTCTTTTTTATTTCAGTCCACATTTCCTCTACTGTTCTTTCCTTACAGATCCAGTCTTTACATTCCTCCAAGTATTTTTTCACACTTTCGCTTGTCCATTCCCTTTTTTCCTTCTCGTCTTCTTTCTTTTCCTCATTTTTTGTAATTCCGCCCCTATTTCTATTTCTAACGGCATGTGGTCCGACTCTGTACATTTTCCTGCTTCCATGTCGATTATTTCTTCTGTCGTCTCCTGATTTCCAATCACATAATCTATTACTGAGTTTCCTCCCTCCCCATATATGTCCACTCCTCCCCTTCTTTATCTCTTCCAGTGATTATCATCCAGCTTCTCTCTTCCAGGTACTTTAGCAGAGTTGCATGCCCAAGTACTTTTCTAGTACTGTTCTATCATTGATCCACGTAGGGCAGTGGTACAACGCATGCTCCGCATCATTTTCTTCAGCATTATAATCCCAGCATCTTGAGTGGGCCTCCTTATTAATAGCCTT